>NW_024341372.1:566418-582991 GCF_902729225.1 Pteropus medius | reverse complement strand
GCTTACTTTTGTCTGGAAAACTCCTTATCTGTCCTTCCACTCTAAATGATAGCTTTGCTGGACAGAGTATTTTTGGTTGTAGATCCTAGGTTTTCATCACATTGAATATTTTGTGCCAAGCCCTTCTGTCCTGCATGGTTTCTTTTGAGAGATCAGCTGCCAGTCTTATGGATGCTCCCTTGTAGGTAACTACCTGCTTATCTTTTGCCGCTTTTAAGACTCTCTCTTTATATTTAGCTTTAGCATTTTAATTATGATGTGTCCTGGTGTGGGACTCTTTGGGTTCCTGGTTTTGGGGACTCTCTGAGCTTCCTGGGATTGTATGTCTATTTTCTTCATCAAGTTAGGGAAATTTTCCATTATTATTTCTTCAAATAACTGTTCAACATCTTGTCTTCCCTCAGATATCCCGATGACATGGATATTTTTACCTTTAATAGTGTCCCATAGGCTCTTTAGATTATTACTATAGTCTTGGCTTCTTTTTTCTTGCCATTCTGATTGAGTGTCCTTGGCTTTCCTATCCTCTATATGCATCATTTAATCCTCTTCTTTATTCACTTTGTTTATTCCATTTAATATACTTCTCATCTCATAATGTGTTCTTCATTTCTGAGTGATTCCCTTTTATAATTTCCATTTCCATTTTTATGTTTTCTTTTATCTCTTTGTTGAAGTTCTCACTGAATTCATCTACCCTTCCCATAAGTTCATTGAGCATTTTTATAACCAGTGTTCTGAACTCTGCATCTGTTAGATTGCTTGACTCCATTATTTTTGAATCTCTGTTATATTCCCTCATATGGTTTCTGCTTCTTTGTCTTCCCATTTGGGCTGCCTTTCTGTGTCTGTTTCTATGTACTAAGCAAAGTTCTTAAGTCTCCTGGTCTTATTAGTACAGCTTCGTGTAGTAGGTGTCCAGTGGCATAGTCCTGAGAGGAGTTCAGCTGCAGGCCAAATTTAGCCCAAGCCTGTGCCCCTCTGGGGCCACCTGTTAACATTCAGCAAGCAATCCATAGATGCTGTGCTTATAGTTGCCTCGAAAGGCCACACCAGAAACTGAGGCCCGCTGCCACCAGTGTGAGTCTAGGCTCTGCTCAGCAAGGAGCACCTGACTCGCTGAGGATATACCTGGATGTGGCTTGGGTGGGGCCCTGAGTTGGAGGAGACAGAGTTTCAGGAAATCTTCTGGGCAGAGCAACCTCTGTTATCCAGTTTGATGACATCTCTGCTATGGCTGCGCTGAATCCATGCGCTGGGAGCAGGGAGGGCTCAACAGGGGAACAATGGATACTGTAGGCATTTCTGACAGGGAGAGAGCCTTGCTGCGGCCCTCATTCCGACAACTCATTGTCTCCCTGTAAGTCTCTGCACTGCCACACCGGCACTGGTGCTCAGAGCGAGCAGGTTTGTCACTACAGAAGTCTGCTGGCAGAGGCAGCACCTTTAAGAGGCATCTGCAGCTGCCGCTGCTGCAGCCTTCGTCTCACTCAGCCACTGGGGTATGGCAGCCTTACGTCCTTGCCTCGTCCTACCTTCTGCCATTGTAGGGTGATTTTTTTAGATTTCTCTCTAGTTGTATGGCTTGTTCATCTATCTCTCAGGCGATTTTCCTTGCTGTTTTCTCCTTGTTTCTGTCACAACTTTGATTTGGTTGCCAGAGGGATGAACAGAGCCTCTATCATTTATGCCATTTTTTTCCCCTCCTAAGTTATTTTTTTAATGTCTTACATTTTTATACACATTTTCACCTGTAGGTGATCTTTAGAATCAGTTTGTCAACTTCCATAAAAAAATTTTTTTTGGGAATTAGAATGAAATTGCATTTATTTTATATATAACTCAGGAAGAATTAGTATATTTATAATAATTTTATATAGAACAAATAATACATTTTTCATTTTTAATAATTTTAATATTTTTCAATTACAGTTGGCATACAAAATTATTTTAGTTTCTAGTTTACAACATAGTGATTAGACATTTATATAACTTACAAGGTGATCACGCTGATAAATCTAATACTAATCTGCCACCATGCATATTGCAATGTATTTCCCATGCTGTAGTTTACATCCTTATAGCAATTTTATAACTACCAATCTGAAATTCTCAATCCCTTCCCCATTTTGACACATCTCTCCAACCACCTTCCCATCTAGCAACCATCAAAATGAGTTCGTTGGTATTTATCTTTATCTGTCTGACATATTTCACTTAGCATAATACCCTCTAGATCCATTCATGTTGTTGCAGATGGCAAAATTTCATTCTTATTTTATGGCTGAATAATATTCCATTGTATATGTGTTCCAATTCTTTATTCATTTACTGCTTCCATATTTTGGCTATTGTAAATAATGCTGCAATGAACATATGCATGCATATGTCTTTTTGAGTTAATTTTTTTTTATCAGATAAATAGTGATATTGGAATTGCTGGGTTCTTCTTTGTCTCTTATTATAAACTTTGTTTTAAAGTCTATTTTGTCTGGCATAAGTATTGCTACCCTAGCTTTTTTTTCTTTTTCATTTCCATCTTCATGAAATATCTTTTTTCATCCCTTCACTTTAATCTATGTGTGTCTTTCAATCTGAAGTGAGTCTCTTGTAAACAACATATGTAAGGGTCTTGTTTACTTATTTATTCAGCTACCCTATATCTTTTGATTGGAGCATTTAATCCATTTACATTTATAGTAATTGTTGATAGATATGTAGTTATATTTTTCCTTGCTCTTTTTCTTGAAGTTCCTTTAATATTTCTTATACTGATTTGGTGGTGATTAATTCCTTTAGCTTTTTTTGTGTGTCTGGGAAGCTCTTTATTTATCTTTTGATTCTAAATGACAACTTTACTGGTAGAGTAATCTTGGTTATAGGCCCTTGCTTTTCATCACTTTGAATATTTCCTGGCAATCCTTTCTGGCCTGCAAAGTTTCTGTTGAGAAAACAGCTGACACTCCTATGAGAGCTTTGTTGTAGGTAACTAACAGCTTTCTCCTGCTACTTTTAAAATTCTTTTTTTGTCTTTAACCTTTGGTGTTTTAATTATGATGTGTCTTGGTGTGGACCAATTTGGGTTCACCTTGTTTGGAACTTTCTGTGCTTCCTGGGCTGTGTGTCCATTTTCTTCTGAAGGTTAGGGAAGTTTTTCGTCATTATCTGTTCAAATAGATTTTCAGTTCTTTTCTCTCTCTCTTCTCCTTCTAGTACCCCTTTGACCAGATGCTTAGCTCTGGAAGCCTAATATATCTTTATACAGGTATTTTGTCTTCACTAAGATTCACTTTTATAAATTTTATACACTTATTTAGTTTATTCTTAAATATTTAATACTTTTTATAACTATTATGGAAAGTACCTTTTTCCCACTATTATGTTTTTTTGATTTGTTATTGCTGGTATATAGAAACCTTTTGACTTGTTTGTATTAGTCTTATATCTGGTCAGCTCACTGATTTCTAATAGCTTTTGGTGGACTTGAATACAGGTCAATAATTATTATTCAGAAGTAATGGAAATATTATTCTTTGTTTTAATATTTGTCCTTTGTATATTATTTAAGGTTCAGTTGCAGATTATGGAAACCACCCTGGATACGCTAAGCAGAAAGCTATTTAATACAGTGAATTAAATAATTCCAAAATGTTGGAAGGTTTGACAGATTAGACTCTAGGTTTGGCTTTAAGGAATGACTTCCAGAATAATGGCCAAGAAAACTGTTACTTTTCAGTCAGGATGAGTAGACTTGAAATTAGGAAATGGCTGCCTCAAGTGCTGGCTGCAGAATCACTCTACTTTATCTGTGGCTGGTGATCAGTAATCTTTCCCCAGGACTGTTGGTTCTAGAGCCACATCATGCCTGCTAGATGCTTATCAGCAAAAGTAGATGGCTTGCATATTGCTTTCTCGCTATTTAACTCAGTTCCAAATTCAAATTGTGCACTAGTGCAACATATCGATGGAACCTAAATCATATAAACCATGGCTGCAAAGAGTCTGAGGAATGTTGTTTTTCACCTTCCAGCCTATGCAGTACATAGTGACATTCTAGAAAAAAGTTGGAAATGATGTTGTTAATCTACAGCATAAGCTCATTTCTCATTTTTTTCTTACTCATTTTATTGCCTTGACTAGGACCTTCAGTGCTATGTTTTACAATAATTGTGATTCTTGTCCTCCTCCTGGCTTCAATAGAATGCTTCCAATGTTTCCTGAAGTTATTGTTATAGATTTCTAGTAGCTTTCTTTTATTGGGCATCAGAAGTATCTTTCTTAGTATTGAGCTATCATTGCATTCCTAGTGTAAACTATACCAGATGTATATCATGTTCTCATATATTAGGATTAACCACAGCTTGATTCAATTTGCTAATGTTTTATTTATCATTGTTTTCATTACTGTACATAAATAACAATGACATATAGCCTTTTTTGTGCTATCCATGCCCACTTTTAATTTGGGGTAATACCAGCCTCTTAGAGTGAGATGGGAAGATCATCTTTTCCACCTTTCTGGATGTAGTTTATATAATTAGTTCATATACATTGAACTTATATGCAATTATATAGTCCTGAATTTTTCCCTAGTTGTTTTTTCCATATACCTTGCTTTTCCCCTTAGGTAATGTGAAAATTTCATGAATGTAAGACCTTGCCTCATAATTTCTACCTTTCCGTTGCACAGAACTGAAGTGTAGAGGAGATTCTCAATTAAAAACTAGAATGAATACATTCTCTGGCTTCTCAGAAAACATTTCTTGCAAGGATATAGGAGTAATGACATTTTAGATACTTTGCCAATCAAAGAAGAAGGAAGAAGCAGAAAATTGGGAGAGGGAGTGATGAGGAGAATGTAGGGAAAACAAATAAGTGACAGAGAAGGGCTTTTATTGACCTTGATTTACCTAAATATTTATCTAAATGTATATACTGAAAAACAGCCCAGTTCCTGCATTCAGAGCTGAGTCTTGTCCTGATGTGGGATGCTACGCATTATCTCCATAAGTCTAGGACAACCTGTCTAGCACTGGGAGCAATGGCAGAATAAATCCAAAACAGCACATGGTTGAACTAGCTGCTCAAGTTCATATATTCCCTTCCACCCAGACTTTTCCTAGGCCCTTCCCTGGCCCATTCAGTCAGCCCACCCACCCATTCACTCACTCTCTTTCTACCCTTAGTTACTATCAAAATCAAATTCTGTTTTCACTGCAAGCAAAGAGAATACAAGATAAAGAGGACCATTCCAGAATGCATAGCTGTGGTAGATGTGGGGTGCATTTCTCTTTCTAGGTACTGGATCATCCATCTTTTTGCACTCTACTGACCACAAATGTCTCGGATAGGCATTTCAGCACCTTCAACTACAGGCAGATTTGTAGTTTTGTTTCAAGCACTTCTCTTTTAAACTTTATGAAGGACTTTCATATCTATTGTTTAATTTAATCTTCAAAAGAATTGTCAGAAATAGATATATTACAGATAAGGAAGCTGAGGCTTTGGGGAGGTTAAAGTCTTTCATATGTTCACACACAGTTAACAAACAAGATATTACTATTTCCCATAGAGTTGTAAAGATTCATTAAAAGGCTATAATGGGAAAGCTCATTGTAAATTATAGAGTATTGTACATGTGTAAGGGATATTGTTATCATTGTTATTTTAAAGCACATGTTAATCAGATATTTGGAATGAGAGATTTTGGGGTGCTTAGCCCTGGGCTGGAGCTTGGAATAGAGAATAACGCACATGGTATACAAAAGCAAGAGGAAACATATCACTGTCTTCTGGGAACTGAGTGACCTTATTGGGAGAAACTAAGGTATATTATAAGAAACAAGTCAGAAGGCAAGTTAAGCAGAATAATTAAGTGTTACTATGTGGTTGTGAATATATGTAATGTAAGGCCAGCAAGAAGGACGTGAAAGTTGGTCACAATTGTTAGTGACTGATGACATACGTCCAGCAGGCCTGGAACTTTATCTACATTAAATGGTGAGTGGAATTTGGATAAGTTGAAAAGAGCAAGGATAACTTCTAATGTGAGAAAAATACCATATGTAACAGCAGGAAGGCAAGAATGAGCCTGATGATGGGAAGTGAGGCCACCTGGCTGACTATGGCAAGCACATGCTGGGTAATTATGGGAGACCAAATTGTAAAGATAGATTTGGTCACACAATTGTGAGACCTGGGTTCTTTTAGCAACTTGTACTCCAGCCGAATTTCATGATTTTGGAATGGAGAGTCTAGAAGAAAGGAGTAGAAACAGACAAGGTAGGCACTTACACAGAAGTGATAGTTGAAGCTATGGATGTAGATTAGCTTTAAGGGAAAAAAGGATAGTGAAATCTCACTTACAGGGTGGAAGAGAAAAAGAAGCCAGTGAAAAAGACGTCTTGTGCTGCATCAATCCTGAAGGACCCTATTTACCATGACTCTTTGAGTACTTTAGCAATCATTTCCTGAAGCTATAAGGGTAAATGAGATGACATTTCTTCTTTAATGAGAGCCCACAGCATACTGGATTGCTCTATCATTAAAAACAAACAAAATCACAATTAAACTTCTCAAGGCAATCACAGGGAACTCATAAGTAGACTTTCCTGATTAGACTTTAAAAACAAAACCAAAATCAATGAACCTACCAACCAAACAACCAACCAATAAACAAAAAACAGCATAGAAGTTTTTCAGGAGGTCAAGTATACTAGGGAGGGCAATGCCTGCTGGCTTCCTTCGTATTTATCATGGGTTTTCAACTTGAACAGTAAAAGACTCAGTTTGGAAATAAAGAATTGTGTGTCTTGTCTTTCAATCTTGTCCCCAATTTGGGTCTTCCAGGCAGGTCTTAGTTGCGAGCTCAGAAGGAAAGGCACTGCTTGTTTCAGATTTGGGGAGGAAGGAGCCTTGAAGCACAAGAGAGGCAAAGGAATTCCATACATTATTCTTTTGGATGGGGGAGGGAGGAGATAGATTATAATATAGGATTTCCTTTTAGCGTAGTAAATAGACTACTTGAAGACCATTTGTCAATAGTTGGTAGTAATACATTCCACCACCCACTACCAGTCAATGTCAACAGGCACCCAAAAAAAGTAGAAGAGTTTGGGGCAAGCCAATGCAGAAGGCTGACTCTATTTGGATAGAGATTTTGAAACCTGATCTCTCTTATTACCTATCACACAGGATTTGCACTGAGTGGAAGATTTTTTTTTTTCTAATCCATGAGTTGTTTGAGTATGAACTAGCTATCCTAACAAGTGTGCCATGATTCCTCATTGTGATTTTGACTTGCATTTCTCTGCTGATTAGTGATGGTGAGAACATTTCCATGGACCTGTTGGCCATTTGTATGTCTTCTTTGGGAAAATGTCTATTCGAATCCTTTGCCCATTTTTAGTTGGATTTTTTTTAAATTAGTTGTGTAAGTTCCTAATATATCTCAAATATTAGCCCTTATCAGATGTATGATTTGAAAATATTCTCTTCCATTCTGTAGGATGGCTTTTCATTTTGTTGATTTTTTTCCTTTGTTGTACAGAGACTTTTTAGTTTGATGTAGTTCCATTTGTTTATTTAATCTTTTGTTGCCTGTGATTTTGGTGTCATAGCCAAAAAATCATTGCCAAGACCCATGTTGAAGAGTTTTATCCCCTTGCTTTCTTCTGGGAGTATTACAGTTTAAGATCTTACATTTAAGTCTTTAATCCATTTTGAATTAGTTTTTGTGAGCGGTGTAAGACAGGGGTCTAATTTTGTTTTTCTGCATGTGGTTATCCAGTTTTCCCAATACCGTATATTGAAGAGACTATTCATTCCCCATTGAGTATTCTTGACTCCTTCATCAAATATTAGTTCACCATATAGGTGAAGGTTTATTTCTGAGTTCTCAATTCTGTCTATTGGTCTGCATCTATTTTTATGCTGGTAATATATTGTTTTGTTTACTATAGTTTCGTAAGAAAGTTTAAAGTCAGAAAGTGTAATGCATCCAGCTTTGTTACTTCTAAGGATTGCTTTGGCTATTTGGAGTCTTTTATGGTCCAGTACAAATTTTAAGATTATTGTTTTTTTTTCTTCTATTACTGTGAAGAATGTCCTTGGTATTTTGATAGGGATTGCACTGAATCTATACATGGCTTTGGGTAGTAAGAACATTTGAACAATATTAATTATTTGGTTCCATAAATACAAGATTACTTTCTATCTATTCATAAATTCCTATCTTGTAATTTTCAGTATATAGATCTTTCACCTTCTTGGTTTAACTCATTCCTAAGTTGTGTGTGTGTGTGTGTGTGTTTAATGATATTGTAAATAGTATTATTTTATTTCTTTTTCAGGTGGTTTGTTATTATTGTATATAAACACAACTGATTTTTGCCTGTTCATTTTGTATCCTGCAACTTTATTGAATTTATTCCTTAGATTTAACCGTTTTTTTTGTGATCCTTAGAGTTTTCTATATATAAGATCATATCATCTGCAAAAAGTGACAGTTTTACTCCTTTCTTTTTAATTTAGATGCATTTTTATTTATTGTTCTTGCCTATTTTTTTTTCTATCCAGGACTTTCAGTGTTATGTTGAATACCAGTGGTGAAAGTGGGCACCCTTCCCTTGTTCCTGATCTTAGCAGGAAATCTTTTGATGTTTCACCACTGAGTTTGATGTTTGCCATGCATTTGTCATATATGGCTTTTATTATGTTGAGATATTGTCATCCTGTACCCAATTTGTTGAGTTTTTATCATGAAAGTATGTTTGTTTCTGTTTTGTTTTCAACAAACTATCTTAAGTCTCCTCCTAGCTCTGATATGCTATCGTTCCAGGAGACCATATCTGTTAACAAATGTTTCTCATGATTCTTCTTCCAGTTGCTAACCTCTAAGACCCTAATAATGCAAACAATACAAAACTCCACACAGATTGCCTTTAAACACTAAAGTACATTTACTGATTTATAGTTCTAGAATGTTTTATATGTAAAGTGGTCTTCAGTGTTGATTAGTTTGCTTCTTTGGTTTAATGATGTCATTGAATATACATTTTCTTCTGTCTTTCTCTACTATCTTTTGAAGTGTAGGCTCCATCCTTAGACTGGCTACCCATCATGGTCCCAGATGGCTGTCAAGAGCTCTTGAACTAACACATCCTTACCCATGATCAAGAAAAGAAGGTTCTTCTGTCTTAGCATTTCAAGGAAAAGTCCTGAAACTCATCCTGAGAGGACAGTTTAGAGGTTATATATTTACCACAAACAATAACAGTATTCAGAAAAATAGAATGGGCTAACTTTCTTAAGTCAATCAAGGCTTACTTCTACAACTTAGAAGGTAGGGTTGAGGTCATCTTGCCTTGAAATCCATAGGCTACTTAGGAGACAAAGGAAAATGCCTGAAAGGAAATCGGGGTCTTGTTAAGAAGGCAGGAGGGATGGATGTGGTCCATAGTGTAGCAGTTAGCGTGTCAGATTTACAAGCAAAAGGTCCTGGGTTTGCACCCCAGTGGAGCCAAGGTCCATGGTCTACAGCCATGCCACCTTTAACAAGTCTGATGTCTGATCTCGGAAGCTAAGAAGGGTCGGGCCTGGTTAGTACTTTGATGGGAGACCACCTAAGACCAGGTGCTGTAGGCATAAATAATAATAAAAAAGAAGACAAGAGGGAGCAATAGATATTGGGAAGACAATCAACACGTGTCCACTATGCAACATGATGAAGCTTCTGAGGTAGACTTCTGCCATAGACTTGCCTTTGGGAGGACCAAACATATTCTACCTTGTGCCAGGTTTCAAATAGCCTTCCCTGATACAAACTAGGAAAATGAAATCCCATCATCCATACATTAAGCACACATTCCAAATGGTTTCTTAAATGGATATTGGTTTATATCTTTTCAGTTTTGATGTCTTAGAATAAGATAACTGTAGGGTTAAGTAGGGATCTCCAATGTCTATAAGTCTATCTCATTCTGGGATCTTGAGTAAACGTGGTAATGTTATGCAGAAGGGTGCAACTCTCTGACTTCTTGGCTCCATCACTATACAAATGATTTCCATGGCTTTTGCATCAATGATTATCCTTATGTATTGTTGACTTAATAAAATTACAGCATTTTCACAGAGTCAGAAACAATGGGTCTCTTTTTTTCTGTGTCCATCCTGATTTGGGTCTCTTCCACTCTTTTATAAATTGTGGCCTAATTCTGTTAAAGTTAGAAGGCAACCAGGTACTGTGGAAAAAGCATTGTACTAAACCAAGGTTCTATTCTATTGCTAACTAACTGTATGTGTAACCTTAATTTGTGTATTCTCCTCTCTTTTCCTCAGTGCCTCCATTTGTAAAATAAATGGATTGGACAAGATGGTCTTTGAGGATCTTCCTGGCTTTTCCATGTCAAGTATATTGCAAGAACAAAAAGCACACTAATATATAACTTATATAAATCTTCACAGATAATTGAAGAAGCTCAGTTATAGTTCTCAGGGTAAATAATTGTTATTTTCCATCCTGGGATGTAAATGTTTATTTATTTAGATTAAAGAGAATTTTATATTTTATTATATGTATAATTTGTGTACACATTCTAGTTACCATTAAAAATTATAATAAACATATATATGTATGTTTATGCACATACATATACACATACATATTTGTATGAGTGTGTATGTGTATATATACATATACATTTATCAATCCATGGACTATTTTAGAGCCCCAACAGTTGCGTAACTGAAACCTTCTAGGCTCATAAGAAGTAAAAACCTAAATATATCTTATCTTTTAAGAGAAAGTAAACAAAAGGCTTTCGATATCTCATTAATCTTAAACCCTGAAGTGATGTGATGAAAAAAAAAGAAATATTTTTTATTGTAAAAATATTTTCTGTCTAGAATGTGCTAGGAGTTGTTCCAGGTCCTGGAATTACAGCAGTGAACAGTAAAATATTTGCCCACACTGAGCTAACATTTAAGCAGGGGGAGACAGACAATAAGCCAATGCATAAATTAAACAGATTAGAAGGTGATAAGTGCTACAGAGAAAAGCAAAACAGGAAATTAGATTAGAAGTTTTGATAGGTAGTGCCTGATTGTAGTATTCAATAGAGTAGGGAAAGCCATGCATAGACCTAAGGGGCAGGCACCAAAATGCTGAGTTTAAACTTACTCATTGTCTTTCTTGGAGGAAATATCCTTCCTTTTTGGTCATCATTCTCTTTATCTGCAATATAAGGAGAAATGAATCAGGGAAGCTCTGTAGGTTCTTCCACAATTTCATCCTCAGTTTTTAAGAACATAGAATTGGCATGCACTGATTTAAGAAAAATCACCAAGCTTGCCTATCCCAATAATGAAAACATCCCTTGAACTAGGAAATAAGAAAACAGAAATTTGAGAGGGCAAACACATTAGTGATTAAAACAAAATTTTGGAGGTTTGGAGAAACATGATGGAGTGAGAGACATCCCCAGATGTCTCCCCTTGAAACAATAATAAGCTGAACATCTAAAACTCAATGAAAAACACCCAAACTGCACACCAGCAAATCCGAGCTTGGGATCTGCTCATAAGAGCTACCACAGGTCTGAACCCCAGGTGTCAAGCAGTGGACTGGGAGAGATAAAGAAGCTAACTCTCGCAGCTGCCAGAGCTCCCTGTAGGAGGAGGAGGAGGGGAGAAGGTGCAGCAAGTTCCCTGAACAGCCCTGCCTGGGAGAGATGTGTGTTCCATGCAGCCAGTGACAGGGCCCAGTAATCAGGGAACAAAGCAGAGAAGTGGGACAGCAGAGAAAAAAGAAATGATTTTCATTGACTGTGGTTGCAAAACCAAGGCTGAGCCACAGCCCCCAACACCAAACACAGAAGACCCCTCCCCCCTCATTTCCTTTGAGACTGATCACCTGAGCCCTTAGGGGAATCTGAGCAAGCTAATGAAACTTTGCTAATATGGACAGGACTGAGACTAAGGATAGTGAGTATGATTAAATATCTTACACAAAACAAAAAAAATTATTAAAGCAGGTCTCCAAGAGGCTTAGATACTACAGGAACCGCCCCCCCCCCAAAAAAAAAATAAGTGCCTTCTTTGCAGCAAGCTAAAGAAAGACCTTTATATGATAAATCTTCTTTCTGGAAAAAAAGCAGAATACATTTCCATGAATGCCCAGGCAGAGAAATAGTCCATTAAACACCAGGAACAACCAAGGTGACAAGGCATCTCAGAAAGAAAGAGAAAAATCTACAGAAAATAATAAGCTTACAGACATTGAAATGTGCAAATTAAATGAAAGAGAATTCAGGATGCTAATTCTGAAAAGACTCAGTGAGTTGCAAAACAAGTCATGTCAACAGTTTCAGGAATTGAAAAAACAACTAGGTAAGCAGAGAAAGGAGATTGAAACCATCATAAAGAACAGAATAGATCTTTGGGAGATAAAAAACACAATGCAAGAGTTGAAAAATGAAATAGGAAGCTTGGGAAATAGAGTGGACTAAATGAAGGAAAGGATCAGTGATATTGAAGACAGAAATCTAGAAATAAATCAGAAGAGAGAAGAGAGAAATCAAAGAATGAAAAATAGTGAAAGAGAATTTCAAGAATTAGCTGATACTATCAGGAGAGGAAACAAGAATAATGGGCATTATCGAAGGCGAAGAAAAGGAGCAGGGACTAGAAAGCATTTTCAGACAAATAGTTGATGAGAATTTCCTAAATTTAAGAAATGAGCTACAGCTTGGAATTCAAGAAGTCAACAAAACATACAATTATCTCAATGCAAAAAGGCCTTCACAAAGACACATTGTATTAAAATTATCACAAATCAACAACAAAGACAGAATTCTCAGGGCAGCCAAGGGGAAGAAAACAGTAACTTATAAAGGAAAATCTATTAGATTATCATCTGAATTCTCAGCAAATACCTTGCAAGCCAAAAAGGAATGGAATAAAATATTCAAAATATTAAGTGAAAGGAACTACCAGCCTAAAATAATGTATCCAGCTAAGCTCTCCTTTAGATATGAAGGAGAAATTAAGACCTTTCCAGGCATAAAAAATTGAGGGAGTTCTACACTACAAGGCCTGCACTATAGGAAATATTGGAAGAGGTAGGTTCATCTAAAACAAAATGGCAAAAAAATACATAATAAGAATAACATGACTATCAGGCAAATAGACGTAGAGGAGTGCATCCTTTACTAAGAACAGAGCATTATAAGCTTAAGCAATAACAAGAGATTTGCTATAGCAAAATAGTAATGAACGTTCATAAATAGGGACAAATTGAGACAACAATGATGGAAAAGGGGAGGATTCAAAGATACAACTTTGCAAAGGAGAATGGAGATAAGGCACGTGCAGAAGAAAATGAACCGCCGTATATAAATATAAATATATATACGTATATATATATAAAAATATATATATAAATATAAATATATATACATATATACACATATATATACACATGTATATACGTATATATATATACGTATATATATTTACACATATATACACATATATATACGTATATATATATACATATATACGTATATATATATAAATAAAACTATCCTATTCACATTTGTAATGGTACACACATACAGAAGATTCAGAATTGAAGTATATAACATAAAACAAGAAGAACCAGAAAGAAAACACACAAAAGCCAACCAAAATAAAGAAAACAGAAACACGAGGGCAAGGAAACAATGGAAACACTGAGCTACCAGAAAGTAAAAGGTAAAATGGCTATAAGAAGACCTCATATTTCAATAATCACCCTAAATGTAAATGGACTAGACTCACCAATAAAAAGGAACAGAGTTGCAGAATGGAATAAAAAACAAAACCCAACAATATGCTGCCTCTAGGAGACACATCACAACTTCAGAGACAAATATAGACTCAAATGAAAGGGTGAAAAATGATATTTCAAGCAAGTGGTATTCACAGAAAAGCGGGAGTAGCAGTACTAATATCAGAAGAACAAGACTTGGAAATAAAAAAGGTAAAGAAACATACTGAGGGACACTTCATAATGATAAAGAGACTCATGCACCAAGAAGACATAACACTTATTAATACCTATGATCCCAATCAGGGAGTCCTGAAATATGTAAAGCAATTACTGACAGAACTACAGGGAGAAACTGACCAAAACACTATCGTAGTAGGGGACCTAAAACCACACTGTCGGATATGGACAGGTCATCCAAACAGAAAATCAACAAGGAAATAATATCCTTAAATGACATATTAGAAAAATTGGACATAAATGACATTTACAGAGCCTTCCATCTCAAAACAGCTGCACATGGAACATTCTCAAGGTTCGACCACATACTGGGACACAGAGATAGTCTTAATAAATATAAGAGGATTGAAATCATACCAACCATATTCTCTGATCATTATGCTTTAAACTAGAGGTCATCTGCAGTAAGAAATCAGGAAAAACCATAAATACATGGAGATTAAACAACATGCTACTGAAGAATAACTGGGTCAGGGAAGAAATAAAAATAGAGACCAAGAGATACATAGAAACAAATGAAAATGATAGTACAACATATCAAAATTTTGTGGTCATGGCAAAAGCAGTCATAAGAGGAAAGTTCCTATCATTACAGGCCTACCTCAAACAACAGGAACAAGCTCAAATAAACAACCTAATGCTTCATCTTAAAAAACTGTAAAAGGATGAACAAATGAAACCTAAAGTCAGCAGAAGGAAAGAAATAATCAAAATTAGTCCATAAATAAATAAAATTGAGAACAAGAACAAGAACAACAACAACAACAACAACACACAATAGAAAAAATAAATGCAACAAAGAGCTGGTTCTTTGAGAAGGTTAAAAAAAATTGACAAACCCCTGCCTAGACTCACTAAAGAAAAAAGAGAAAGGACACAAATAAACAAAATCAGGGATGAAAGATGGGCAATTACGGCAGACACCACAGAAATACAAAAGTTCCACAAGAATAATATGAAAAAATACATAACACCAACGTTAATAACCTGGAAGAAATGGATCAGGTTAGAAAAATACAATCTTCCTAGACTGAATCAAGAAGAACCGGAAAATCTAAATAGACTGATCAGCAATATAGAAATTGAAACAATCATCAAAAACCTACCAAAAAAGAAAAGTCCAAGACCAGATGACTTCACCAGTGAATTCTACCAAACATTCCAAGAAGATTTTATACCTATTCTCCTCAAACTCTTCCAAAAAATAGAAGAGGATGCAATGCTTCCCAATTCATTTTAAGAGGCCAATATTACCCTGATACCAAAATCTGGTATAGATAACACACAAAAAAAACTACAGACCAATATAGCTCATGAGCACAGATGCAAAAATCCTAAATAAGACACTAGTGAACCAAATACATCAACATATTAAAAGATTATACACTGCGATCAAGTGGGCTTCATCCCAAAGTCACAAGGATAGTTCAACATACACAAATCAAGTAATGCGATACACGACATAAACAAATTAAAAATAAGATCATTTGATCATATCAATTGATGCAGAAAAAGGCTTCGACTAGATACGACATCCATTTATGATCAAAACACTTAACAATATCAGTTTACATGGAGAGTACCATAACATAATAAAAGCTATATATGACAAACCCTCAGCCAACATTATTCTTACTGGTGAAAAACTAAAAACCTTCCCTCTAAGATCAGGAACAAGGCAAGGTTGTCCACTATTGCCATTGTTATTCAAGATAACATTGGAGGTCCTAGAGAGTGTAGTCAGAAAGAGAAAGTTATAAAGGCATCCAAATAGAAACAAAGAAGTCAAACCGTCACAATTTGTGGATGACATGATCCTCTACATAGAAAATCCTACAGACTCCATAAGAACACAACTAGAAACAATAAGGAAATACAGTAAAGTTTCTGGATACAAAATCAACATTCAAAAATCCATAGCCTTCCTATATTCTAATAACGAAGTGTTAGAAAAAGAAGTGGAAAAAATAATTCCTTTTGCAATTGCAAGAAAACGAATAAAATATCTAGGAACAAATTTAACGAAACAAGTGAAGGACCTATACGATGAAAGCTATAAGACCCTATTGAAAGAAATCGAACAAGATACAAAGAAATGGAAAGATATTTTGTCTTCTGCATTGGAAGAATTAACATAATTAAAATGACCTTATTACCTAAAACATTATACAGATTTAATGCAATCTCCATCAAAATCTCATCAGCATTTTTATAAAGGAATAGAACAAAAAATCATCAGATTAGTATGGAAGCAAAAAAGACCTCAAATTGCCAAAAAAAGAATGAGGCTGGAGGCATCACTCTGCCCAACTTCAAATTATACTACAAAGTGACAGTAATCAAAACGGCATGGTATTGGCAGCAAAACAGACACATGGACCGGTGGAACAGAATTGAGAGTCCAGAAGTTAACCCATATTTATATGGGTGAATAATTATTGACAAAAAAAGCCAAAAACATACAGTGGAGAAAGAAAAGCCTCTTCAGTAAATGGTGCTGTGAACACTGGAAAGCCACCTGCAAAA
>NW_024341372.1:492146-549095 GCF_902729225.1 Pteropus medius | reverse complement strand
CTGCCCTTCAATTCTAAATGATAGCTTTGCTGGGTAGAGGAATCTTGATTGTAGGTCTTTTCTTTTCATCACTTTGAATATTTGGAACCAATCCCTTCTGGCCTGGAAAATTTCTGTTAAATAATCAGCTGACAGTCTTATGAGAACTCTGGTATAGGTAACTAATGTCTTTTGCTGCTTTTAAGATTCATTTTTTGTCTTTAACCTTTGGAATTTTAAGTATGATGTGTCTTGGTGTGGGCCTCTTTGGTTCATCTTATTTGAGGCTCTCTGTGCTTCCTGGGATTGTATGTCTATTTCTTTCACCAAATTAGTGAAGTTTTTCATCATTATTTCTTCAAATAGGATTTCAATTACTTGCTCTTTCTCTTCTCTTTCTGGTACCCCTATCATGTGAATGTTGGTACACTTGATATTGTACCAGAGGCCCCTTAAACTATCCTAATTTTTTTTGGATTCTTTTTTCTTGTTGCTCTTCTGATTGGGTGTTTTCCGCTACCTTATCTTCCAAATTGCCGATTTGATCCTCTACTTCATCTAATCCACTGTTGATTTTTCTAATTTGGTCTTCATTTCAGTTTTGGTATTCTTACATTCTCACTGGTTCTTTTTCATGTGTTTTTAATCCCCATTTTTATGTTTCTTATCTCTTTGTTGAAGTTCTCACTGAGCTCATTGAGCATCCTTATAACCAGTGTTTTAAAATATGCATCTAATAGATTACTTGTCTCCATTTTGTTTAGTTCTTTTTCTGGTACTTTGTTCTGTTCTTTCATTTGGGGCATGTTTTTTGTCTTCTCATTTTGATTGCCTCCCTATGTTTTTTCTATGTAAGAGGTACAGCTGCTACATCTCCCAATCTTGGTAGAGTGACTATATATAGCGTCACCTGACTCTGGTGCTCCAAGAGTGTCCCATGTGTGGGCTGTGTGTACCCTTCTGTTGTAGTCAAGTCTTGATTGCTGTTGCCTGATTGGTTGTGAAGACTGGTCATGACTACAGTGGAAGAGCTGTTCTACAGGGGCTGGCCCTACAGAGCAGTATTCTTCTTAGCAGGGATCTGCTGCCTACTCAATCTGCCCTTTGGGTGTGTCATTTGTGGAGCTGGTTGGGTGTGGTCTGAAGCTAGCCACCAGGGGTGTTGCTTCTGGGGACTCCTGGGGAGGGGCTCTGGTGCAAACCATGGTCAGCCACCACCTGTGCTCTGCCTGGGGGACACTTGGTATAAGCTACAAAGTGATCAAAAGATAATTTTCACTCGTGCTGGGCTTGAAGGTGCCTGAGAGAAGCTAAGCTTCAAATTGAGGATTGCTGTTACTAGTGCCTGGCTTTGGGGCTGCTTAGCAAAAGGAGCAGGGCACTCCGAGGCCAGATGTTGTTTGTTTGGGGTTTTCAATCTTTGAGAGATTTTAGGAAAGTACACAGCATGAGCCAGGACAGGTCGTTTGTATGCAAAAGCCACCGGAAGTGGTGTGGTTGTGCCCTAAAGGTGTGTGGGACACTGTCGCAGGGAATCACTAGGGCAGTGTTAACTTTATTAGCTAGGTTCATGGAGACTCATATATGGTGCCTATAGTGCATGCAGGCCGGATGGTTGCAGGGCTCCACAGAGGAACAGTGGTTTTCGTTAGCACTTCTGTCTAGAAGAAAGATGTCCCTCCATCCCTTGCCCTAAACCAAACAATTTACTTTCTCCTCGTATGGCTCTGGAGCCTTTTGCAGTCTTGTTTCAGTGTTGGAGCTTAGAACAAGTAAGTCTGCCAGTAAGTCCATGCATGAGCCCTTTAAGAGGAACTCCTGGGACTTCAGCAACCTTTTGTCTCACTTAGCCACAATCTCCACTGGTTTCACAGCCAGAAGTTGTGGAGACTTATCTTACTGGCACTGGAATCCTGGGCTGGGAAGCCTGGTGTGGGTCTGGGACCTCTTTTTCCTCAGACAGGACCTCTGCAGCTGAGATATCCATCCCAATTTTTAACCACCACGCATGGGTGTGGGATCATCCCATCTGCACCTCCACTCCTCCTACCAGTCTTGACATGGCTTCTTCTGTTGATCCTTAGTTATTGAATTTCTGTTCAATAACACCTGCTAGACTTCAGGTGTTTCTAAATGATGGTTGTTCTGTAGTTTTGTTATAATTTTGAAGGGAACTTGTAGGAGATGAGCACAACAGTTACCTTCACCATTTTGACTGAAAGTTCATGCATTCTCTCTTTAAGAATATTTCCCAAAGCTCTGTATACCACTTATATTTAAATTCCTTTGACCAAAACTTAGTCACATGGCCACACTTAGCTGCAAGAGAGGCTTGGATGTAGTGATTTTTTATTTTTCCAGGGGCCATATGCCCCAACTAAAACGTGAATATTCTATTAGTATGTAAGGACAGAGAACAAAAATTGGAGTGCCTAGTGATTTACACTTAGATAAAGTGTAGTGATGTTAGTGATATTTAGTTTATATTTTCTTAGCATAATTGGAGTGTGGGGTTATCCCATCCTAGGTATTGTAGATTCATGTACTTGCCTTCCGAGTATTTCTCTTTTCTCCTAATTGTCTGGAATTCCAACAGTACAGATGAGTTTCGATCAGGGGATTTTAGGCAGACATTGGTTTTTGGAGGCGGTTTTTTTCCTCATCTGTAGGCCTGCTCAGCCACTTCTCTGGGTGTAAAGTATGACTGAGGAGTCAGCCTCATTGCATTATCAGCCCCTGCTCACCTAAGACCACTGTACCCCATTGATCCTGACTTGTATCTGACCTATTAGCCATCAAATAGAAGCTGCCACCAGTTTCTTCCTTGTGTCCTAGCCTTTCATGTTCCAATAGATCATATTTATTGCCAGGGCTTCCTTTCAGGTTTTTTAGTCTCATAAAACCCAGCTCTCATTGACAATACATTGTAAATACTTAATTCCAGGTGAAGCATTTGAGGTAGGCTTAGCTATGGTAGGGAGGTTGGTTGGTATTTTAAGGGAGATTTGTTTCGATGCTAAGAAGATCCCAGAGAAAGCTCATATGGGAGACAGGCTAATAGTGCCTTGAGTGAGAGAAGGAGATACGGCTTTTGAAATCACAAATGACTTCTCAGAGGTTTCAGAAATATAAAGGGCTTCTCTAAATTTCCTTTTAAAAAAGAGGAAGTTGTGGACTGAAGAAGTACCAATATTTGCCCAAGGCCACACAACTGGATAGTGACAGAGCTGCTACCTTCTTTCAGTTTCCACTACACTAAAATTTTCAAATGTTCATTCCCTTCATACTTAAATTATCATAAATGTCTTTTTTTCCCTACTGGTTTATTTACTGCTTTATATACTTTTTCCTACTGGTTTGTTGTATAGAAAACATTTTGTTGATGCACACAAATAATAATTATCTTGTATTAGTAAATAATAAATTTATAAGTATCAAATAAATATCAAATAAATAATAAATATATAATTAAAAATAGTAACTTTTTGTGTGCCTGCTACACTAGACACAATACTCTCGCTGGTGGTGGGAATAGCCACATATACACAACTGGATAAATTATGCTTTATTCTTTCTAGGGACCCATCTCACAGTCGAATTAGAGATACAGGCATCCTCAACAGGGAAGTTAAAATTAACCATAAATCTTGATTTGAAATTTTAGGACAGATTTGTAATGAAAGACATTTAGGAAAGTAAAATAGTCTCAGAAAAGGCTTAAAAGTTGAACTATACATCTTTCAAAGTAATTTCAAGAGAATAATATATTTTAGTGCCACATCAGCCCATAGATTAGGTAGAAAAGAACTTGTTTTCCTCATATGTTCATTCAACGAATATTTTTTTAGCATCTGCTATGTACCAGGAAGTGGACTATGTACAGAGAGGATATAGTAATGAAAAAAAAAAAAGGACAAAGATCTCTGCCCTCATGGAGATGATATTCTTGTAGGGAGACAGAAAATAAACAAGATAAGTAAGAACATTATATAGCATACTAGAAGATAAGTGCTATGGAGAAAGTATCAGAGTAAGAAGACATAGAGTAAAAGGGATGTGTTTCATCTAAAAGATTGGTCAGGATGAGTGTCATTTGAACAGAGACATAAAGGAAAGAGCCATGCAGGTATTTGAAAGAAAAATGTTTCAGATAGGGGGAATAATAATTGCAAAAAGCCTTGAGATAGGGGTAAATTTGGCATGTTCAAGAAACAGCAAGAAGTTAGTATTACTAACTACAAATTAAGAATTGTAGAAAAAAATAAGAGATTAGAATGGAGATAGCTCTCGCAGAGTTTTGTAGACCACAGTGAGGATTTTGGATTTTTTCTGAATATCATAGGAAGACACCGTGAGGATTTAACCAAAAGAATGATGTGACCATCTATGTTTTTTCAAAGTTTCCCTCTGGATTCTATTAGGAATATGGATTATAAGGGGTAAAAATCAGAGGCTCCTGCAGTGTTCCAGGTGAGAGATGATGGGGGCTCTGATCAGGTTGCCAACAGTGGAGAGAATGAAAAGTGATCAGGTTCTGAATACATTTTGAAGGTAGAACCTACATGATTTTATTATGGATTCGAAGTGGAGTATGAGAGAATGATATGATTCAAAGATGATTCTCATGACAGATAAAGCTGATAACCATAATAGCTACCATTTGTTGGATACTTATTCTGTGTCAGGCTTTGTTCTAAGTATTTTACATAGACCAACTCAGTAAACCTTCCCAATAAATCTCTGAGGTAAGTTCTATCAGCCCCACATTATAGATGAAGATAACAAGGCTTAAAAAGGAGAAGGAACTTGTTAAGTTTCCAGTACTAGAACCAAGTTCTCCTAACTTCTAAGCCAGTGGGTTTTACATTGCGTAAACATGCATGTAACTATCCATACTTTCCAAGTATTGGAAAGTCTGTGGAACAAGCTGAGATCATCCATTCTTGCCTAGTTCTAACAAGGACTGACCAAGCTTCCTTGGGTTGGAGTTATGTCACTCTGGTGCAAGTTACCTAGTTTCCCAAACCTTAAGCTGCAGAATTTTGGTGGTGTGGCAGGCAAATCCAACATCTTGTGGAAGGTAGGTGAGGGAAATGAATCAGTCTGTGAGGAAGTCCAAGACTCTTGGGTGTGATTCTTCCCAAGATACTATCAGAAATATGAGTCTCAATCATCCCAAATATGCAGCTTCTCAGTCCCAGGCATGCTGTTGGAGTCTCTGGAACTTAATTTTTCTTCCTGGAATATTTTTAAAATTGTCCTCTCAAGCTCAACCAAATATCCAGGAAGGAGGCTGACAGAGACTCAGAGATGGGAGGTGAGAATGAGTCTATATCAAGAGTATGCTACATGAACACACTTAACTAACTCACCCTCCTTTAACCCCACCCCTACCTACTATCCCAGGCATTCACCTTTGCTCTCCTGTCCAGGCCTGCTCTTTCTAAAAATTCTCTTACTCTGGTCAGCCCTTCCTTACTACCATAAATAATAAACCCTGTGCCCCACCTTCAGGAAATCTGCTAATCCAATGCACATTCAGCTGATATTGAATTATTTGGGTAAGACATATTTCTATAGATTCCTTCTAGAGGCAATGAAAGTAAACTTCAGTGTGACACAAAGTTGTTCCTTATTAAGAAATAACAACTGTCAGAAATTTTATTAGTGATAGAATGGTCTACTTTAGAGAAAAGGAGGGCGATAGTAAGTTTCCCACCACTAGAAACTGGGGTTCAATAAGTTGGGATCCAGTAGTAGAAATTCAAGCATCGGACAGAGGGTTGAATTTTGGACTCAGCAAATTATAGCCAATGCAGTTGTTATTTTTTTTTACTCCATAATCTAAGAATTTTTTATATGCTTAAAGGATATGAAAGTAAGAATTTGACACAGAACCTCATAAAGCTTAAAATATTTATGTGCCTCTTCCATAGAAACCATTTTTGCTGAGGTGTAGTCAAGATGGTAGGATAAGTAGAGCCTGAGCTCACCTCCTCCCATGAACACAGCAAAATTACAACTAATTATAGAGGAAAATATTGCTGACAATCACCTGAAGACTAGCTGAACAGAATTCCTATAACTAAGGACATAAAGAAGAAGCCATGTTGAGATGGGTAGAAGGGGCAGAGATGTGGTCTAGTCAGATCCCATACACAAAGAGTGGCAATTCACAAACAGAAGGTAAATCACAGCCACAGTGGTTCTCTCCCATACCAAGCTTCCCATCTCAAGAAACCTGTGGTAGAAGAGGAGTCACTATAATATTTGGCTTTGAGAATCTTCAGAGATTACATCTAACAGAGACAAAGGCCTGAAGGAGACTCAGATGCTGCTCTTAAAGAACCCAAAAACAAATTCACTCACTGTAAGCTCCAGTGCAGAGACAGCAATTTGAAAAAACATCTTGGTCATATGAGGAGAAATTAAATAGACTAACTTCAGGGTGTGTGAGAGAGAGGCAGGGATCAGTGGGAATTCTGTCTGAGGATGGAAGCAGTAGTGGGCACCATTGTTTTTGTTTGTTTATTTGTTTGTTTGTTTTTGTTTATTTTGTGTTCTTCTTCTACCTGACTGGCCTGGAGCAGATAGGCACCAAATCTGTCAGTCTTCATTAATCTGGTTAACACCATTGCATTACTCCAGCCAGAGCCTTTTCAAGAAGCTCCAGACCCGCTACACATGGCAGCCAAACTTGGCTCAACTCATAACCTATTCCAAGCAGCTACAGACCCAGCACAAATGACAACTAGTTTCAACTCATATTGCAACATTTCCCAAGTAGCCCCAAGCCTGGCACAAGTGGTGACTGGCCTTGTCTCACATCATAGCTATTACCATGTGGCCCCAAGCTTGGCACAACTGTTGACTGATTTTGGCCTACACCAAATACCTCCCAAGAGACTACAGATCCAACACACTTGGCAGCTGGCTTCAGCTTGCACGAGAGCTCTACCCAAGTGGCTCCACAAGTAATATACTAATTGGAAGATTCATCCAGCACAGGAGCACCTCCAAAGCAACTCTCACTATTGAGGCCAGCCACCACATATCAGAATTTCTACAGTAGTCATGGCCAGTCCTCATAGCTAGTTGACTTAACGTTCAACCACACCTGCTAGTGCATCTATTGCAATAACAGCCCAACTACAACAGGGGGACACACATAATCCACACAGGGACACACAGGGACACATTTGGATCACCTGACTCTGGTGAACACTGAGCCTCACAAGACAATTTCTACAAAAAGCCCCTCTTTCAAGACCATGAGGTGTATTGTATCTACCTAATACATAGAAACAATTATAGAGAGACAGCCAAAATGAGAAGACACAAATATCTTCAAAATGAAAGAACAGGACAAAACTTCAGCAAAATCACTAAACAAAATGGGTACAAGCAATCTACCCGATGCATACTTCAGAGTACTGGTTAGGAGGATGCTCAACAAACTTAGGAAAAGAAAGGATGAACTCAGTAAGAACTTCAACAAAGAGACAAAAAAATACTTAAAAAAGAACCAATCACAACTGAAGAACACTATAACTAAAATAGAAAATACACTACAGGGAATCAAGAGCAGATTAGATGATGCAGAAAAAGGAATAAGACTTCTGGAAGACAAGATAGTGGAAATCACCCAATTGGAAAAGCAAAACAGAAAATAAGAAGTTTAAAAAATGAGAATAGTTTAAGGGATTCCTGAGACAACACCAAGAGTATCACCATTCATATCATAGGGATCCCAGAAAGAGAACAGAGAGAAAGGGACAGAAAACCTATTTGAAGAAATAATAGCTGAAAACTTTCTGAACCTGCTGAAAGAAACAGACATCCAAGACCAGGAAGCATGAAAAGTCACAAACAAGGTGAAACCAAAGAGGTCCACACCAAGACACATTATAATCAAAACTTCAAAAGATAGAGAATATTAAAAGCAGCAAGAGAAAAATAATTAATTTCATACAAGGGAAACCACCCCTATAAGACTAGCAGCTGATTTTTCAGTAGAAACTTTGCAGGCCAGAAAAGAATGGCACAATATATACAAGTGATGAAAGGGGAAAACTACTACCAAGAATAAACTACCCAGCAAGGTTATTATTCAAAATTGAAGGATAGATAAAGAGTTTCTCAGACAAGCAAATGCTAAAGCAGTTTATCACCACTAAACAGGCACTCTAGGAAATGTCAAAGGGACATTTTGAAACAGAACAGAAAAGTCTAGAAGTAAAAGTAAGAAAATATAGCAAAGAAAAAAATCTCACTGATAAAGTAAAACATTTAGTAAAAGTAGTAGATCAACTAATTATAAAGATAGTAGGATGATTAAAAGACAAAAGTAGTAAGATCATGAGTATCTACAATAACAAATTAAGAAGCACACATGGAAGATTTAAAATACGATACTGCCTTTAGAATGTGTTAGAACTTAAGTGACCATCAACTTAAAAAAATAAACAACTATAAATATAGATTATTATATAAGAACATATATATAGCCTCATGGTTACATGTAACCATATAACAATAAACCAAAACTTATAATTACTACACAAAAAATTAAAGAGAAAGGAATCTAAACATCTCTAAAAAAGTCATCATTGCATAAGAGAAGAGAGCAAAAGAAAAGAGAACTACAAAAAAAACCACTTCAATCAAATGGAAATAAGAACATACCTATCAGTAATTACTTTAAATATAAATGGACTAAACACTACAATCAAAAGTCATACAGTGGATGAATACAAAAAAAAAAAAAAACAAGATCCATACATATAACCCTTACAAGAGACTCACTTCAGAACAAAGGACACACACAGATGGAAAATACATGGAAAAAGAAATTTCATGCAAATGGAAAAGAAAGAAAAAAATAAAAAAAAGAAAGATGGAGTAGCAATACTTACATAAGACAAAATAGATTTTTAAACAAAGATAGTAACAAGAGACAAAGAAAGAAAAGCATTATATAATAATAAAGAGGTCAATTAGACAAGAGGATATAACACATGTAAACATATATGCACTCATCGTAGGAGCATATAAATACAAAAACAAATATCGACAGATACAAAGAGAGATGGGTATACAATAATAGCAGGGGACTTTAACACTGCTCTTACATCAATGAATGAATCATCCAGAAAGAAAATCAACAAGAAAACATTGGCCTTAAATAACACATTAGAACAGAAGAACTTAACAAATGCATAATGTTTCATCCAAAAATAGGAGAATACACATTCTTTTCAAGTGCACATGAAATATCCTCCAAGATAGACCACATGTTAGGCTACAAAAAAATCTCCATTAACTTAAGAATATTAAAATCATATTAAGCATAGTTTTCAACCACGATGGTAAAAACTAGAAATCGATTACAAGAAAAAATCAAACACGTGGAGACTAAACAACATATTGCTAAACAATCAATGGGTTAGTGGAAAAAAGGAAATAATAAAGATCAATGCAGAAATAAATAAATAAAATAGAGACTACAAAACAAATGATCAATGAAACTAAGAGATGGTCCTTTAAAAAGACAAACAAAATTGGTAAACCTTTAGCTATACACATCAGGAAAAGAAAAAAGAGTACCCAAATTAATAAAATAAAAAACAGGAGAAATTACAATTGACATTACTGAAATACAAAGGATTTTAAGAAATTACATTAAAAATTATGTACTAACAAATCGGACAGCCTAGAAGAAATGGACAAATTCCCAAAAACATACACTATTTCAAGACTAAATCATGAATAATAGAAAATCTGAACTATGAAATTACTAGTAGGGGAATTGAGTCAGTAATAAAAAAAAACTCAGATTCAAAATTCACAGATGAATTCTAACAAATATTTTTAAAAAATAATACCTATTCTCAAACTATTTTTAAAAATTTAAGATAGAGAAACACTTCCAAATGTATTCTATGATGCCGGCATTACCCTGATCAAAACTAGACAAAGATACTACATAAACAAAATTACAAACCAATATTCCTGATGAACACAGATGCAAAAAATTTCAACAAAATATTAGCAAACCGAATTCAACAATTAATTAAATGGATCAAACACCATGATCAAGTGAGATTTATTCCAGGAGTGCAAAGATGGTTTCATATCCACAAATCAATCAATGTAATACAACACCTTAACAAAACAAAGGATAAAAATTAAATGGTCATCTCAATAGACACAGAAAATGCATTTGACAAAATACAATATCTATTCATGATAAAAACTTCAACGAAATGGGAATAGAGTTAACATATCTCAACATAATAAAGGCCACATATGACAAACCCACAGCTAGCATCAGACTCAACAGGGTAAAGATAAAGGGTTTTCCCCCTAAGATCAGGCACAAGACAAGGATATCCATTCTCACCACTTTTATTCAATATTCTGTTAGTGGTCCTAGACATAGCAATCAGAAAAGAAAAATAAATAAATTCATCCAAATGGGAAAGAACAGGTAAATTTGTCACTATTCACAGATGACATGATCCTATGTACAGAAAACCTTAAAGACTCAACCAAAAAATGTATTAGAATTAATAAATAAATTTAGTAAAGTTGCAAGATACAAAATTAATATACATAGCTCATTGGTATTTCTATACACTAAGAATGCATTATCAGAAAGAGAAATGAAGAAAATGATCGCATTTACAATTGCATAAAATATAACTAGAATAAATTTAACCAGAGATGCAAAAGGTCAGTAGCCTGATAAGTATAAGACATTGATGAAGGAAATTTATGATGACACAAATAAATGGAAAGATATGCCATACTTATGGAATATAAGAATTAATATTGTTAAAATGTCTATACTGTCTAAAGCATTCTACAAATTCAGTGCAATCCTTATCAAAATATCAATGGAATTTTTTACAGAAATAGAAATAATAATCCTAAAATAGATAATTCTGGATAATATTCCATGTGCACTTGAAAGACACTGAACAACCAAAGCAATCTTGCAATAAAAGAACAAATCTGAAGTATCACGGTCCCTGATTTCAAACTATACTACTAGTAATCAAAACATTATGGTCCTGGTACAAAAACACACATCTAGATTAAAAAAAATAATAATAGTAATAACAGAACAACCAGCCCAGAAATTAACCCACACTTATATGGTCAATTAATATATGACCAAGTAGACCAGAGATACAAAGGGAAAAGAACAGTCTCTTCAATAAATGGTATTGGGAACCCTGGACAGATACTTGCAAACAAGTAAATTTGGACCCCTTTCTTAAAACATATACAAAAATAAACCAAAAATGGATTAAAGATTTAAACATATAACCTGAAACCAAAAGCCTCCTAGAATTGAACAGACAGTAATACCTTTGAGATCAATCTTAGCAATATTTTTGGATATGTACCTTCAGGCAAGGGAAACAAAAACAATTAAACTAATGGGTCTATATCAAACTAAAAAGCTTTAGTACAATGAAGAAACAATCAACAAAACAACAACAAAGAAAACAGCCAACCAGTCAAGATGGCAGTGTAGGTAAACTCTGTGCACGCCCCCTCCCATGATCACATTAAAACTACAACTAAATTATGAACCAGTCAACCCAGAGAACAATAAGAAAACAAGCTGAACAGAACTCCTGTAACTGGGGATATAAAGAGATCACATCAAGACTGGTAGGAGGGATGGAGATGTGAAATGGGCTGGCCCCACATGCATATATGGTGGTTGAGCACTGGGAGGGATACATTGGCTGCAAAGCCTTCTCCCTCCAAAGGAGCAAGGGGCCTCAGCCCCATACTGGGACTCCCCAGCTCAGGGTTCCAGTTCTGGGAAGAGGAGTCCCCACAAAATCTGGCTTTGAAAATCAGTGGGGATTCCAGCCATCCAGATAATACAGAAGGCAGCTGGAAATCCAGATGTCTCCTTAATGAGCCTGTGTACAGACTCACATACTCACAAGCACTCAACCTATGTTCTGGCGGAGGGACAGCATCTCAGGAGGTGCCAGAGACATCAGGGAAAGACTGAGTTTTATGGCTTCAGGGAGAGGGCTGGAAAGACATCCACCATTGTCCCTTTGTTGAGCCCTCCTCCATTGCAGCCAGCAGGTGAACACCATCTTGCTTCTGTTGAACCCTCCCCGACACTGCCAAAACTGAATCTGCATTAGCCTGGTGAGATCTAATTGCTCCACCCCAGTGACTCTGAGACCCTGCCTGTCTCAACTAAAAAATTGCCTGGTGGCAGTTTTGGGTGGTTACTGAGAAACCAGCCCTACCCTCCATCCTCAGCATGAGGTTCCTTCTGCAGCAATCAACAGGCCTCTGCTCACGTAACTTGGGAGACATTGTTGGTGATGAGCAACCAACTCCAGCCTTAGCTGCATATTTCTTGAACAAATCTCAGGGGTCTGAGAGCCTGAGGCAGGCGGCAGCTGGCCTTGGTGTAAGCTGAGACTTTTGTGAGTGGCCATAGGCTCAGCACTGGTAACAAATCTGAATCTGCACCAATATGGTGAACACCACTTGCCTCAACTTGGAAACCCCCTTATATCCCACCATATCCAACTCTGGTACCCCCAGGGCTAATTCAGCTGCTGAGCCTTATGGTCATCCTACAAGCAGCCTCAAGCCAGGAGGTGCCCTGGGCCTTTTGATGAGATGCCACAGGCCTGGTACTGGTGGCAGTGTGCCTCAATTTGATGCATGGCCTCTCCCACATACCTCGAGGTCTGACTCAGGAAGCAACCATACATGGAGAACTTTGTAGCTCCTACAAGATAGCCTTGGCTGGTCACAGACAGCAGTTGACCTTGGCCTGCATGTGAGACCCTCCCAAGTGGTTCCAAACAAATACACATGGAGGCTGGCATTACCTTAACAGAGCACAACCTGATTAGCCCCATAAGTGACATACTCCAAGAGTGGTCTCAACAGGCACAAAAACCTGCTGGAGCAAAATCCACTCCATGGAGTCAGCTGCCACACAGCAGCTCATACATTGTGGGTTTGGCCTATCCTCATAGCCAGTAAGCATGAGAATCAAACCTACTCACTACGTACTAACAAAAATCAAGGCTCAAATACAACAGGAGGACACACACAACCACACAAGGGTCACTCCTGGAGCACCTAGTGCAGCTGATCAGGGAGACTGCACCACCAGGCACACAGGAGACCTACTATATAAGGCCACCCAGTTAAGATTGGGAGACGTAGCAGATCTACGTAGTACATAGAAACGAACAAAGAGAGGCAACCCAAATGAGAAGATGAAGAAACATGTTCTGAATAAAAGAATAGGAGAAAACTCCAGAAAAGGATAATATGAAATGGAGATAAGCAACTTACCAGATAGAGAGCTCAAGATACTGGCTATAAGTATGCTCAATGAACCTAGAGTAAGAATAGATGACCTCAGTGAGAACTTAAATAGAGAGATAGTAAGCATAAAAAAGGACATAGAAACCAGAAAAAAAAAACTAATCAAAAATGAAGAATAAATAACTGAAATGAAGAATACACTAGAAGTAATCAATAGTATATTAGATGAAGTAGAGGATTGAATCAGCGATTTGAAAGACAAGATAGAAGAGAACACTCAATTGGAATAGCAAAAAGAAAAAAAATAATAAAAAAATGAAGATAGTTTAAGGGACCTCTGGGACAACATCAAGTGTAACAACATTCACGTCATAAGGGTACCAGAAGAAGAAAAGAGAAAGCAAGGGATTGAGAATATATTTGAAGAAATAATGACTGGAAACTTCCCTAACCTGGTGAAGAAAAAAGACATATAAGTCCAGGAAGCGGAGAGAGTCCCAAACAAGATAAACCCAAATAGACCCACAACAACACACATCATGCTTAAAATGCCAAAGTTTAAAGACAAAGAGGTCCCTCTCACTATTTCTGAGAAATCACACTCTGTCTGTAGAGTGTTGTCTCTTTTATAATAAAATTTCCTTTTCACTCAAAAAAAAAAATAAAGACAAAAAGAAAATCCTAAAAGCAGCAAGAGAAAGAGCTAGTTACTTACAAAGGTACTCTCATAAGAATGTCAGCTGATTACTCAACAGAAACTTTGCAAGCCAAAAAGGATCAGCTCCAAATATTCAAAGTGATGAAAAGCAAGGACTTATAACCAAATCTACTCTGCGCAACAAGACTATCAATTAAAATGGAAGGTGAGATAAAGAGCTTCCCAGACCAGAAAAAATCAAAAGAAATTCACAACCACTAAGCCAGTAATACAAGAAATGTTGAAGGGACTCCTTTAAGAAGAAGAGGTGGAAGAAAAAAAAATATATGAATAATAAAATGGCAGTAACTATGGACTTATCAACAATCACTTTAAATAAAATGGATAAAATGCTCCAATCAAAAGACATAGGTTGCCTAATGAATAAGAAAACAAGACCCATATATATGCTGTCTACAAGAGACCCGCTTCAGATCGAAAGACACACAGAGACTAAAAGTAAAGGGATAAAAAACGACATTTCATGCAATGGAAATGAAAACAAACAAACAAAAAGCTGGGGTACTAATGCTAAAACCAGGCAAAGTAGACTTTAAAACACAGGTCATAATAAGAGACAAAGAAGAACATTATGAAGGGATCAATTAACAAGAGGATATAACCCTTGTAAACTTTTAAGCAACAAACACAGGAGCACCTAAATTTATAAAGCAAATATTGACAGTCATAAAGGGAGAGATCAACAGTAATACAATCATAGTAAGGGACTTTATACCACTATGACCCCAATGGACAGATCTTCCAAATTGATATTTTTAGAGCGTATCACCACAAAGCAGCAGAATATACATTCTTCTCAAGTGCACATGGAACATATTCCAAGGTAGACCACATGTGAGGCCACAAAACAATTCTCAGTAAATTTAAGAAGATTGAGATAACAAGTTTCTTCTACTACCACAATGGTATGAAACTAGAAATTAATCACAAGAAAAAAAATAAAAAATATACAAACATATAGAGGCTAAATAACATACTACTAAATGATGAATGAGTTAACAATGCAAATGAGAACAAGGAAGAAATCAGAAGCTTCCTTGAGACAAATGAAAATGAAAACATGATGACCCCAAATCTATGAGATACTGCAAAAGCAGGAAAATTCATAGCAATACAGGCCTACCTCAAGAAACAAGACAAATCTCAAATATACAATCTAATCTTATACTGAAAGGAGCTAGAAAAAGAACAGCAAAAAAAAAAAAAAGGTTATGGCGGAAAGAAGGAAATAATAAAAACCGCAGTGGAAATAAACAAAATGGAGTCTAAAAAAACAATAGAAAAGATCAGTGAAACCAAGAGCTGGATGTTTGAAAAGATAAAAAAAAAAATGACAAGGCTTTAACTAGACTCATCAAGAAAAAAAAAAAGAGAGAAGACCCAAATAAAAAGAAGTAACAACTGACGTTACAGAAATACAAGGATTATAAGAAAATATTATGAGCAATTATGTGCCAACAAATTGACAAACTGGAAGAAATGGATGCTTTCCTAGAAACATACACTTTTCCAAGATTCAGTCAAGAAGACACAGAAAATCGGAACCAGCCAATTACTACTAATGAAATTAAATAAGTAATTTAAAAGCTTTCAAAAAACAAAAGCTCTGAATTGGATGGATTCACAGGTGAATTTTGCCAAACAGTCCAAGAAGAAATAACACCTGTTCTTCTCAAACTATTTCAAAAAATTCAAGAGGAGAGAACGCTCCCAATCTCATTTTACAAGGCCACCATTACTCTGATACCAAAAGTAGACAAAGATATTAAAAAACAGAAAATTATAGGGTGAAATCCTTAGTGAACATAGATGCAAAATTACTCAACAAAATATTAGCAAACTGAATTCAGCTGTATATTTAAAAGATTATACACCATGATCAAGTTGGACTTATTCGTGAGATGCAAGTTAAGTTCAATATCTGCGAATCAATTCATGTGATACACCTATTAACAAACTGAAAAATAAAAATCATGCTATCATCATATCAATAGTCACAGAAAAAGCTTTTGACAAATTCGAGCTTCTATTTATAATAAAAACTGTCAGCAAAGTGGGAACAGAGAAAACATGCTTCAACATAATAAAGGTCACATGGGACAAACTCAGCTAATATCATATTCAAAGGTGAAAAGCTAAAAGCGTTTTCCTTAAGATCAGAAAGAAGGCAAGGATGTCCAGCTTCACCACTTTTATTCAATATGGTATTGGAAGTCCTTGCCATAGCATTCAGACAAGAAAAATAAATAAAAGGCATATAAATTGAAAAGGAAGGAGTAAAACTGTCATTATTTGCAGATGACATGATACTATATATATAGAATCTTAAAGATTCCACCAAGAAACTGTTAGAATCGATCAATGAATTCAGTAATGTAGCAGGATACAAATTAATATTCAGAAATCTATTGCATTTTTATACATCAAAATTAACTATTAGAAAGAGAAATTAAGAAAACAATCCCATTTACACTTGCATCAAAAAATAAAATACGTAGGAATAAATTTAACCAGAGTTAAAAAACCTGTACTCGAAAAATTTAAGTCATTCAAGATAGAAATTGAAGAAGATACAAATAAATGGAAACATATACCGTTCTCATGGATAGGAAGAGTTAACGTCATTAAAATGTCCATACTACACAAAGCAATCTATAGATTCAGTGAAACTTCTATCAAAATACCAATGATATTTTTCACATAACTGGAAGAAATAATCATAAAATTTATATGAAACCATAAAAGACTCCGAATATCCACAGCAGTCTTGAGAAAGAATAACAAAGTTGGAGATATCATGTTACCTGATATCAAATGAAACTACAAGGCTATAGTGATCTAAACAGCAGGTACTGGCTTAAAAACAGACACATGGATCAATGGAATTAAATAGAGGGAAGGATATACTGGAGTAAAGACTGTTTATTCAATAAATGGTGTCAGGAAAACTGGACAGATATATGCAAAACAATGCAACTGGACCTTCTTCTTACATCATATACAAGAATAAACTAACTCAAAATGAATTAAAGACTTACAGTAAGACCTGAGACCGTAAAACTCCCAGAAGAAAACTTAGGCTGTAAACTCTCTGACATTGCTCTTAGTAATATTTTTTCTGATATATCTCCCCGGGCAAGGAAAACAAAAGAAAAAAATAAACAAATGTAATCCATCAAAGTAGAAAGTTTTTGCACAGCAAAGGAAAATGCCTCTTTGGCTTGCAGATGGCTAGTTTCTGTGTCTTATCATGGTCTTTTCTCTGTGCGCTCATCCCTGGTATCTCTCTGCGTGTCCGAATATCCTCTTGTTATAAAGACATCAATTAGACTGGATAAGGGCCCACCCTAATGGCATCATTTAAACTTAATTACCTCTTTCAAGGTTCTGTGTCCAAATATAGTCACATTTTGATGTACTTGGGGTTAGTGCTTCAAGATATGAACTTGTGGGGAAACAATTTAAATTATAAGAGGACACACCTTCTCTTAGGCTGTCTGACTTTGAGGACACATAGTTTATTTGAAGATCTGAGAATGAAGCTGAACATATCCTAAAGATGTATGAGCTCAAGTAGAGCCAATGGAGGATTCTCTGGAGTCAGGCTGAGGAACTGTGACTTGGATTCATTTTCTTCTCATTTACAGAGACAAAAGCTGGTTCTAACCTCAGGGTGCAGGAGGCAGAGGGTGAGGGGGTTGGGAATGAGCAGGATCTGAACCATTGTTTTCTATATAATTCCCCTCCTGGTCTTGCTTTCTATAGACCCTCTCTTTTATTTTTTAACAGGTTTAACCACAATCATGGTAACATTATTTTTTCAAGATGGTAGGAACACATTGCTTTTGAAAAATATGCCCAAGGTGAGCAATGGGCCCCAACGTCACTTCATGGTTGACCTTCTCTTCACTTCAGTGAATTTATGAGTCATGATAAACAGTGGTCTAGCAAATGTGTGAATGCTGGAAATGATATGATATAAAATGGGATAGGTATCTGTCTTTGACATGAAAACAGGAGTCAAGTCTGGCTCCATCTTGCTGTTAACTCTCACTGTCTTCTACATATGCTGAGGGCTTGCATTTATAAAACTTTTTCACATAAGATCTCTCAATGAATTTTCACAGAATTCTGGAAAAGAAAGATCACGGACTGTTTAAGAGATGAGAAACCTGAGACCTAGAAAGCTTAATTAACTCCCCAAGGCCACATAACTAAACAATAATAATGACGAGATTTGATATCCATGTTCTTTTGCCCTCCCTGCTTTTTTTCAATTATTGTGCTACAGATTCTTCTTATAATGAAGAAGTGGGAGGAGGAGAAAATATTGCTGATGAGATGAAGATATAGATTCCAGTTGTTTTTTTTTTCCTATGTAGAAGGATTGCAATGAATTTAAACAACTTTGTCCCTGGCTCTCTCCCACAAAATGAAGGGAATGCTAATCCAGTGGCATGTCTTTTTAGAACTTAATTTCCCAGGGGAAAAAAAACCTTTAAAATTCAGTGAGGCACTTTGGTATAACTCAAAAATAAAAATAAAAACCTAGACTGGGTTCTGCCAGCAACTTTCTGGGCAAGGCTCTTTATTTCCCTGGGTCTTGATGTTCTTATTTTCCAAGTGGAAACAATAAATCCAGAAAGGACCTCAGAAATAACTTAATATTTCTGTCTGCCTTTAGAAGTTCATTGTCAAACACTCCAAAGCCCACCTATTGGTGGAGAGATCTGGGCTAGGGGTAAATATTGAGTTAGAGGAGGAGATACACGGGGAGACAGGGAGAAAAACAAAAATGTAACTCATGGTTTCAGATGCTCCTCATGCCCAGAGTGAGGTGTTCTAATCCTCTGTGCCAATTCTTTCGTGGAATCTGAACTGTGATAAATTTTCCTTTAGAATCCAGGTCAAGAGCTGGAGCAACATTTCTTCACTGTCACCTCCAGGCCTAACCAGCATGTTTTTATTTTTGTTATGTTTACAGAGGATTGGCTGCCATTACCTGGACCTGGGGCATTGGGTCTACAGGAAATCGGGCCTACATGTTGGAGCACCACTGCTCTGATAACCCCCTTGTTATTTGCAACCAGCTCACCATCTTCCACACAGAAGCTGGTGACACTGGCTACTTCACATGTAGCTACAAGGATGTGGCTGACGTCAAGGACCCTAATGGCAAGGCCAGTGTGTACGTATATGTCAAAGGTGAGTGAATGAATGCCTCCTGCTTTGGGATTGAAGGATTTTTCTTTTTTTTAAAATGGATATCTAGGTACTTAAAACCTTGGGTAAGCTTGGAATGAGTTGCAGTGCTTTTTTTTGTGGAAAGGGGAGAAGGAAGAGAACAGTAGAGCAAGAACGCAATTTGATCTTTTTAAATTCTGTTAATGACAGCACAGTTGTCCCTTCATACCCACATGCTTCACAAAGGTGAAGGTTTTGTTTGTTTGTTTGTTTGTTTGTTTGTTTTTAAATCTCTGACCAAGAGACAAGAAAAATATGAGTTAGGTCCCAACTCGAGTAGTTACCAATAGTGTGTGAAAGGAAGGGGCTGCTGAGAGGCAGATGCCCCTGACAAGCTACAGACAAGCTTAAGTTGATCTTCCTTTACCTTCAGCTGACCAGGAAAGTTCTTAGTATTTGAATCTCCTTTTCAGAACTTCTGTGGCTTGGGATTATGGTGCTGGACCTGGATGATTTCTCTTTTTGATTTATAATTTATTCTTTGAAAGCACAGTGGGTGCCTTTCAAAAGCCTGTTTTCTTTGCTCCTCATACATGCCCATTCTCTCTCTGAGCCATGTCTTCACCTGTACATTAACTGGCAGCCCAAATCTCAATAAGGCAGCAAGCTTGTCCCTGAAGAAGACCTAAGTCCTAACCCACAGTCTTTTGGGCTTTCTCAAAGATACAGTTTAAGCAGGTCTAGGGGACCAGAGTAAGAAAGATTTGGATGAGATAGAAACAGCTCTAGGCTAAGAGACCTAGTTTCTAGTCCTGACTCCACTGCTTTTTAGCTGAGGGATCTTGCACAAATCACGAATCTCTCTTATTTTCAGTCCCTCATCTGTAAAATTCACACATTTCATAAGGATTAGAGATAGTATATATGAAACATTTTAATCCAATAACTTACCCTTAGTGGGCATTGCAAATAAATATATGAAAATAGTTTTTAAACTTTATGATGTCATGCAAAATAAATGGTGAGTTATTGTCATTGTGTTATTTCTGATGGAACAATCTCAGCTACTCTACGATGAATCCCAGGGAAGGAGGGGGATCATAGTGGTGAAAAGACAATGGAACAATAAGTAGATATCATGATCCAGGGAAGTTTATGACTCAGGGGGAAGACCAGCCTGCCAGGAGAGCAGGATGTTGACAGGGAGTTAGGCTGAGACAAAAATAATGGGATGAAATTTGGGAGGTCCTGGAATTCTAGAGTAAATAGTTTGAGCCTCATCCTGTGCTCCCCAACTCTTAATCCTCGTTTCAAGCTGAGATGAAGTTTAAAGCCTTTTTTGTTGGTCTGAGCTCCTCACCTAGATTTGAAAGTGAGTGTGAAGATCCTGAAATTTGATTCAAATTAGAAAGATGAACCTCTTCTTAGTGATGCTAATCTCTCTGAACTTCTCTTTGGTGGACTTTCAGGAGAAATATTTAGGTACTCCAAACCTCAACGCCTTGACATCATGCTGCTAACCCAGTAAGAGATGCTGTAATAATAATAAGCTTTGGTATATGCAAGGCCCTTCTAGGTCTCGCTTGCATTCTGAAAAGTGGCCTCTTAAAATACAAAATCTTTGGAAATGAACCCCTGGGAACTGATTTTTTTTTAATTTAAGTATAATTGGTATGCAATATTATATGGGTTATATTAGCTTCTGTTATACCATATAATGACTTGACATTTTCATACCTTACAATGTGATCATCTCATTAATTCTAGTAATCATCTGTCACTGTGCAAAATTATGACAATACTATTGAGCATTTTCCATTTCCTCTTTTCACTCCCCCATCCCATCCTTTCTGGTACCCATTCATGTGGTCTCTGTCTCTGTGTGTTTGTTTTTGTTTTGTTTTGTTTGCTTGTTTGTTTAGATTCCACATAAAAGTGAAAACATATGGTATTTGTCTTTCTCTGCCAGACTTATTTCACTTAGCATAATACCCTCTAGATCCATTCATATTGTCGCAAATGGCAAGATTTCATTCTTTCTTATTGTTGCTGTGTACTATTCCATTGTGTGTGTGTGTGTGTGTGTGTGTGTGTGTGTGTGTGTATCACTTTATTCATTAATCTCCCGCCAAACACCTAGGTTGCTTCTATATCTTGGCTATTGTAAATTCAATGAACATAGAGGTGCATATACCTTTTCAAATTAATGTTTTGAATTTCTTCAGATAAATACCCAGTAGCGGAATTGGTAGTTCTATCTTTAGTTTTTTGAGGAAACCTCATACTGTTTTCCATAGGATCTGCACTGGATTATAGTCCCACCAACAGTGCATGAGGTTTCCCTTTTTTCCACATTCTTGTCAACACTTGTTTGTCGAGTTTTTTTTTTTATTTAATAGCCATTCTGACTGGTGTGAGGTGGTATCTCATTGTGGTTTTGATTTGCATTTCCCTGATGATCAGTGATGTTGAACATCTTTCATATGTCTGTTGGCCATCTTTTATGTGTCTGTATGTCTGCTTTGAAGAAATGTCTTTTCATGCTCTCTGCCCATTTTTTATTGGATTATTTATTTAGATTTTGTTATTGAGTTGTTTGAGTTTGTTACATATTTTGGATATCGACTCCTTAATGGAAATATCATTTGTGAATATATTCTCCTATTCAATATGTTGTCTTTTAGTTTTGTTGAAGGTTTTCTTCACTGTGCAGAAGCTTTTTAGTTTGATGAAGTCCCATTTGTTTATTTTTGCTTTTGTTTCCCTTGCTCAAGGGGATGTATCCAAAAAGATACATTAGTCTGATATCGAATAGTTTACTTCCTATGTTTGCTTTTAGACATTCGATGGTTTCAGTACTAACATTTAAGTCTTTAATGCATTTTGAGTTTATGCTTGTATATGGTATAGTAAGGTGGTCTAGGTTTGTTTCATTTTTTGCATGTATTTGTCCAGTTTTCCCAAAACCATTTATTGAAGAAATCGTCTTTACTCCATTGTATATTCTTGCCTCCTTCTTCATAGATTAACTGACCATTGAGACATGGGTTTATTTCTGGGCACTCTATTCTATTCCAATGATCTATGTGTATCATGCTGTTTTGATTATAGCTTTGTAGGATAGTTTGAAATTAGGGAGTGTGATACCGCCATCTTTGTTCTTTTTCAAGATTGTTTTGGCTACTTGAGGTCTTTTGTGGTTCTATATAAAACTTAGGAATATTTGTTCTAGTCCTGGGAAGAACAATACTGGTAGTTTAATAAGAACTGCATTAAATCTGTACATGGTCATTTTAACAATATTAATCCTTTCGATCCATGAACACAGTATATCTTTCTGTTTATTTGTGTTCTCTTCAATTTTTTTCCAATGTCTTATAGTTTTCAGGGTACAGGTCTTTCATCTTCTTGGTTAAATTTATTCCTAAGTATTTTATTCTCTTTGATGCAATTGTAAATGAGATTGTTTTCTTAAAGTCTTCTCATTGTTTGTTATTAGTGTATAGGAACATGACAAATTTCTATATATTAATTTTGCATTTTTTATTTTACTGAAATTTTATTAACTTTTATTATTAATTAATTATATTAAATATTCAAATTCATCCTATTAACATTTTGGTGAATTATTTAGGGGTTTTTATATCTACTATCATGCCACCAACAAATATTGAGTTTCACTTATTTCTTTCCAATATGAATGCTTTTCATTTCTTTTCCTTGTCTGATTATTGTGGCTAGGAATTCCAATACTATATTGAATAATAGTGGTGAGAATGGGCATCATTTTCTTGTTCTAGATCTTAGAGAAAAAATTTTCAACTTTTCACCATTGAGTATGATGCTCTTGGCTTGTCATATATAGCTTTTATAAAGTCGAGGTAAGTTCTTTCTATATTCACACTGTTGGGAGTTTTTATCATAAATGGATGTTGAACTTTGTCAAATGCTTTTTCTGCATCTATTGAGATAATCATATGATTTTTATCTTTGGTTTTGTCGTTTTGATGAATCATGTCAAATGTTTTGCAGATGTCAGATGTTGAATCATCCTTGCATGCCTGGTATAAATCTCACTTGATCATGGTACAAAATCCTTTTAATATATTGTTGAATTTAGTTTGCTAGTATTTTGTTGCAAATTTTGGCATATATGCTTATATCCCTGTGTTCATCAGGATATCGGCCTATAATTTCCTTTTTTGGTGTGTGTGTGTGTGTGTGTGTGTGTGTAAAGGCAGTGTGTGTGTTTCTTCTAGTTTTGGTGTTCTACCTTTGTTGGCTTCACAGAATGACTTAGGAAGCATTCATTCTCTTCAATTTTTAGAAATAGTTTGAGAAGGATAATTACTAATTCTTCTTTAAATATTTGGTAGAATTCACCTGTGAAGCTGCCTGATCCTGGGCTCTTGTCTGTTGAGAGTTTTTAGATTACTGCTTCAATTTCATTGCTAGTAATTGGTCTGCTCAGATTCTCTGTTTCTTTCTGGTTTAGTCTTGGAAGGTTGTATATTTCTAAAAATTTATTCATTTCTTCTAGATTGTTAAATTTGTTGGCATGTAATTATTCATAATATTCTTTAATAATCTTTTTTATTTCTGTGGTGTCAGTTGTAATTCCTTCTCTTTCATTTATGATTTTATTTATTTGTGTTCTTTTTCTTTTCTACTTAATGAGTCTTCCTAGAGGTTTCTCAGTTTTATTTATACTTTCAAAGAACCAGCTCTTAGTTTCTTTAATCCTTTCTATTATTTTTCTATATTCTATGTAATTTATTTCCGCTTGATCACTATTATTTCCTTCTTTTTATTCACTTTGGGTTTTGTTTGTGCCTCTTTTTCTAATTTCTTTACGTGTAAATTTAGATTGTTTATTTGGGATTTTTCCTGCTTCTTGAGGCAGGCCTATATAGCTCAAAATTTACTCTTATAACTGCTTTGGCTATGATCCATAGAGTTTGTGACATTGTGTTTTCACTTTCATTTGTTTCAAGGTGTTTTTGATTTCCTGTTTAATTCCCTCTTTGATCCATTGATTGTTTAGAAGTATGTTGTTTAATTTCCACATATTTGTGGGTATTTTTCCCATTTTATTCCTGTAATTGATTTCTAGATTCTTATCACTGTAGTCAGAAAATATACTTGATATAATTGTAATCTTCTTGAATTTATTGAGGCTTGTTTTGTGGCCTAATATGTGATCTATACTGGAAAATGTTCCATGTGTACTTGAGAAAAATGTGTAACCCACAGTTTTTAGAGGAAAAGCCCTATAAATGTTAATCAAGTCAAACCACTCTAATGTGGAATTTAAGGCCATCATTTTCTTATTAATTTACTGTCTAGATGATTGATCTATTGAAGGAAGTAGAGTTTTAAAGTAACCAAATATTATAGTGTTTCTGTTAATTTCTGCTTTTATGTTCATTAATATTTGCTTTATATACTTGTATGGCACTATGTGTGTGTGTAGATATTTATGATTATTATATCCTCTTCTTGGATTGACCTCTTTAAAATTCTGTAATGTCCTTCTTTTCTCTTTTTATATTCTTTGTTCGAAATATATTTTGTCTGATATGAGTATTGCTACTTCAATTTTCTTTTCATTTCTTTTTACATGGAAGATCTTTTCATCCCTTAACTTTCAGTTGATGCGTGTTTGTGTATTTTAGACATTTATATAGTTTATTATTTTTTTAATTTATTAATTTATTTTTTATGGTGACATTGCTTAACAAAATCCAATAAGGCTCAGCTATACACTTTAACAGTTTTTTGTTTTTTGTTGTTGTTGTCATTGAATCGTATGAGTCTTTATGTATTTTGGATATTGGGTGTATATATATATATATACTGTGTGTTCACCTCACTTAGTTAGATTTCTATCACCACATATTTGACCTCCTGTACACTGTCTACCTCCCCTCACACCCTCTTGTAACCACTAGTCCATTGTCCATGTCTATGAGTCTCTGTTTGTCCTGTTTGTTTGTTGCTTTTAGGTTTATATCCCACATATAAGTGATATCATGTGATTTTTAACTTTTTCTGTCTGGCTTATTTCACTTAGCATGATTATCTCAAGGTCTATCCATGTTGTTGCAAATGGCAGTATTTCATCTCTTCTTATGGCAGAGTAATAGTCCATTGCATATATCTACCACAGTTTCTTTATCCAATCATTTATCGTAGGACACTTCAGTGCTTCTATGTCCAGGCTACTGTGAATAATGCTGCTATGAACATCGGTGTGCAAATATCTTTTCGGATGAGTTTTCAAGTCCTTGGGATAAATACCCAGTAGAGGGATTGCTGGATCACATATCAGATGAATTCTTAGTTTATTAAAGAAACTCCATACTGTTTTCTATAGTGGCAGTACCAATTTGCGGTCTCACCAGCAGTGTATGAGGGGTACTTTTTCTCCGCATCCTCTCCAACATTTGTTATTATTTGTCTTGTTGATTATAGCTATTCTAACAGGTGTGAGATGGTATCTTATTGTGGTTTTGATTTGCATTTCCCTAATAGCTTGTGATGTTGAGCATCTTTTCATATGTTCATAGGCCATTTGTATGTCTTCTTGGGAGAAGTGTCTGTTCAGGTCCTCTGCCCATTTTTTAATTGGATTATTTGTTTTTTGTTGTTGTTGTCATTGAATCGTATGAGTCTTTATGTATTTTGGATATTGGCAAATAATTTTTGAAAAAAAGAGCCAAAAACATACAGTGGAGAAAGACCCTATCGGAGGTGTCAATTGCAAATATTTTCCCATTCGGATAGTTGTCTCTTTACCTTGTTGACAGTTTCTTTTCCTATACAGAAGCCTTTTAGTTTGATGTAGTCCCATTCATTTATTTTTGCTTTTACTTCTCTTGCTTTTGAGGTCAAATTCATAAAATCCTCTTTTAGTCCAAGGTCCTTGAGTTTAGTTCCTATGTTTTCTTCTATGCATTTTATTGTTTCAGGTATTATATTCAGGTCCTTAATCCATTTTGAGTTAATTTTGGTGTGTGGTGATAGACAACAGTGTAGTTTCATTCTTTTGCAGGTGGCTCTCCAGTTTTCCCAGCACCATTTATTGAAGAGGCTTTCACTTCTCCACTGTATGTTTTTGTCTTGTTTGTCAAAAATTATTTCCCAAAATAAACAAGGGTTTATTTCTGGACTCTTGTTTCTGTTCCACTGGTCTGTGTGTCTGTTTCGCTGCCAATATCATGCCGTTTTGATTATTGTTCCTTTACAGTATAGTTGAAGTCAGGCAGAATGATGCCTTCAGCCTCGTTCTTTATTCTCAGGATGGCTTTGGCAATTTTTGGTGTTTTGTGCTTCTCTATGAATCTGATGATTTTTTGTTCTATTTCTTTAAAAATGTCCATGAGATTTTGACGGGGATTGCATTAAATCTGTGTAATGTTTTCGGTAATAGGCTGGTTTTTAACTAAGTTGATTGTTGATTCTTCCAACCCAAGAACACCGAATATCTTTCCATTTCTTTGTATCTTCTTTGATTTCTTTTAATAGAGTCTTGTAGTCTTCATAATATAAGTCCTTCACATGTTTAGTTAAATTTATCCCCAGGTATTTTATTCTTTTGTTGCAATTGCAAAAGAAATTATTTTTCCACTTAGTTTCCTGACAATTCATTATTAGAGTATAGGAATGCTACGGATTTATGAACATTGTGTATTCAGAAACTTTACTGTATTTGCTTATTGTTTTTAGTAGTATTCTTGTAGAGTCTTTAGAGTTTTCTAAATAGAGAATTATGTCATCTGAAAATAGTGACAATTTGACATCTTCATTTCCTATTCGAATGTCTTTATATCCTTCTCTTGCCTGATTGCACTACCTAGGACCTTCAATGTTATATTGAGTAAGAGTAGCGATAGTGGACCGCCTTGTCTTGTTCCAGATCTTAGAAGAAAGGTTTTTATTTTTTCACCATTAAATATAATTTTGACTGAGGATTTGTCATATATGGCTTTTATTATGTTAAGGTACATTCCTTTTATACCATTTTTATACCGATTTTGTTAAGTGTTTTGAAAAAAATGGATGCTCTACCTTGTCAAAGGGTTTTTCTACATTAATTGATGTGATCATATGATTCTTATTATTTAATATGTTTATGTGGCATATCACATTATTTAATTAGCCTATGTTGAACCATCCCTGTGTCCCTGGGATGATGCCCACTTGAACATGGTGTATAATCTTTTTAATATGTTGCTGTATTCAGTTCACTAGTATCTTATTTAGAATTTTTGCATTTGTGTTTATGAGAGATATTGGTCTGTAGTTTTCTTTTTTTATTGTTATCTTTACCAGCTTTTGGTATCAGGGTAATATTGGCCTCATGAAATGAGTTTTGAAGTATTGCCTTCTCTTCGATTTTTTTGGAAGAGTTTGAGAAGAATAGATATTAAATATTCTTTAAATGTTTGATAGGATTCACTGTTGAAACCATTTGGTCCTGGGCTTTTACTTTTTGGTAGTTTTTTGATGATTGTTTCAATTTACGTATTGCTGATCAGTCTATTTATATTTTCCAGTTCTTGATTCAGTCTAGGAAGGTTGTTTCTTTGTAAGTACTTTTCAATTTTGTCTAGGTTATTAAATTTGGTGTTATATAATTTTTCATAGTATTCTTGTTTGAACCTTTGTATTTCTGCGATGTCAGTCATAATTTCCCCTCTTTCATCCCTGATTTTGTTTATTTGTGTCCTTCCTCTTTTTTCTTTAGTGAGCCTATCCATGGGTTTTTCAATTTTATTAACTTTTTCAAAGAACCAGCTCTTTGTTGCATTTATTTTTTCTATTGTTTTTTGTTTGTTTGTTTGTTTTCAATTTCATTTAATTCTGCTCTTATTTTTAATATTTCTTTCCTTCTGCTGAGTTTAGGCTTCATTTATTCTTCCTTTTCTTGTTTTTAACATGGAGTGTTAGGTTGTTTATTTGGGCACATTCTTGTTTTTTGAGATAGGCCCGTAATGATATGAACTTTCCTCTTATGACTGCTTTTGCCATGTCTCAAAAGGTTTGATATGTTGTACTTTCATTATCATTCATTTCTACATATCTGTTCATCTCTCTTTTATTTCTTCTCAGACCCAGTGTTTCTGTAGTAGCATATTGTTTCATCTCCATGTATTTGAGGTTCTTCCTGCTTTCTTTTTAGAGTTGATCTCCAGCTTCAATGCATTATGATCAGATAATATATTTGGTATGATTTCAACCTACTTATATTTGTTGAGGCTATCTCTATGTCCTAGTATGAGGTGGACCCTTGAGAATGTTCCATGTGCAGGTGTTTGGGGATGGAAGGCTCTTTAAATCTCAATTATGTCCAGTTGGTCAAATGTATCATTTAAGGACGTTATTTTCTTATTGATTTTCTGTTTGGATGATCTGTCTATATCCGGCAGTGGGGTATTTAGATCCCCTAGTATGCTAACATTTTGGTCTGTTTCTCTCTCTAGTTCTGTCTGTAATTGTTTTATATATTTCAAGGCTCCCTACCTGGGAGATTAGATATTAATCTGTTATGTCTTCTTGGTGAATGATTCTCTTTATAATTTTAAGGTATCCCTCTATATCTTTGTTTACGTTTTTATTTTGAAGTCTATTTCATCTGATATTAGTACAGCTACTCCCGCTTTTCTCTGAATGCCATTTGCTTGAAATCTCATTTTCTATTCTTTCACTTTGAGTCTATATTTGTCTTTGGAACTGAGATGTGTCTCCTGGAGGCAGTATATGGTTGGGTCTTGTTTTTTGATCCAATCTTCAACTCTGTGCCTTTTTATTTGTGAGTTAAGTCCAGTCACATTTAGGTTGATTATTGAAATATGAGGTTTTCCTATAACTCTTTTTTTTTGTTTTGCTTTCTTGTAGTTTTGTGTTTCCATTGCTTCCTTGTCTTTGTGTGTGTTTCTGTTTATTTATTTATTTATTTTAATTTTGTTTGATTTATGGATTTTCCCTCTGGTCCTTCTTGTTTAATGTTATATACTTCAGTTCTGAATCTTTGGCATGTGTTTATATATATATATATATATATATATATATATATATATATATATAAATATATATATACATTTTCTTCTGCATGTACCTTATCTCCCTTCCTCTTTGTAAACTTAGATCTGTGAATCCTCTCCTTTTATTTTACATTTTGCCTCAATTTCTCCTATGTATGCTGAATGTTCATTACTATCTTGCAATAGCAAATCTCTTCTTATTGTTCAAGCTTGTAAGTCCTATTCTTAGTAAGTGTTACATTACTCTGCTTCTATCTGCCTGATAGTCACCCTACTTATTTTGTCACTTTGTTTTAGGTGAGCTGAGCCCTTTCATTTTTTCCTGCAATGTAGGCCTTGAGGTTGAGAATTCTCTCAATTTTTGTATGTCTGGAAAGGTCTTTATTTCTCCTTCATATCTAAAGGAGAGCTTTGCTAGATAAATTATTCTTGGCTGGTTGTTCCTTTCATTTTTTAATTTGAATATTTGATTCTACTTCTTTCTGTCTTATAAGATTTGTCTTGAGAAGTCTAAGGATAATCTCATGGATTTTCCTTCATATTTTACCATCCTCTTTTCCCTGGCTGTACTGAAAATTCTTTCTTTGTCATTGATTTTTGATCATTTAAGTACAATGTGTCTTGAAGGCCTTTTTTTGGGTTGAGATAATTGGGTTTTCTAGTGACTTCTTGAATTCTAAGCTCCAGCTCCTTCCTTACATTTGGGAAATTCTTATCAACTATTTGTCTGAAAATGCTTTCTAATCTCTTTCCCTTTTCTTCCCCTTTGAGAATGGCCTTTATTCTTATGCTTCTTTCCTGATTGTATCAACTAGTTCTTGTATTCCTCTTTTCATTATTTTTCATTGTCCAGCTTTTCTCTTCTTCTATAGTGGCTGCGCCAATTTACAATCTCACCAACAGTGCATAAGGTTCCTCTTTTCTCCATATTCTCGGGCAGCACTTGTCATTTTTTGATTTATTGATAGTAGTCATTCTGACAAGTGTGAGGTGATATCTCATTGTGGTTTTAACTTGCATTTTCCTGATGATTAGTGATGTTGAACATCTTTTCATATGTTTGTTGGCCATCTGTATGTCTTTGGAAAAATGTCTATTTAGGTCCTTTGCTCATTTTTTAATCAGAGTGTTTGTTCTTTTGATGATGATTTGTATGAATTCTTTATATGTTTTGGATATTAACTCCTTATTGAATACATTATTAACAAATACCTTACACCATTCAGTAGGTTGTCTTTTTGTTTTATTGGTTGATTTCTTCACTGTGCAAAAACGTTTTAGTTTGATTTAGTCCCATTTGTTTATTTTTGTTTTCCTTGCCTAAGTAGACATATCCAGAAAAATATTGCTAAGGCCAGATACCTGGTTGTGATTGGTCCATAAGCACCACTGTAGGGACGTGTTATGCATATTTTTGCCATGTTACCTGGATAAATAGGCACGCTATCTTTGTGGTTGCTGGAATTTCTGTATGATCAGATGAGTGATTTTCTTCTTTAGCTGCTTCTCCAAACCCTTTTGATTCTTAGATATGGCTTTGTAAACCTGATGCTAGGACCATGAAGTTCTCAGAGATGGATGGAGCTTATTAGCATAGACAATACAAATCTTGTCTCCTAACTCTATCTCTGTTATTTATGTAAAATGCTGAGTCTCAGTTTTCTCATCTTTAAATTGAGGATAATATCACCTGTCTCTCTGAATTATTTTGATGGTTAATGAAGATAATGGATATAACTTGCCTAACACTATCACATAATATCAATTTTGTTTTATAGTAGCCATTGCTGTTATTATTACTTGAACCCAGTTCTCCTCAACAGTTTGTTGTTTTTTATTCCACTTTGCTTCAGTAATCATCGCCTGCTCCTTTTTGCACTATCTACTTTGCCCTTCATTATTGACCTTGTTCCTTCTCATTCCTTTGTGAAAGAGCAATTTTTCCGTCTCATTTCTTCCCCATTTACTTTCCTTAGATTCAACTTTGACAGATTGATTCATATCTGGACTTTAGCAAGATAATCTGAGAAATAGGTAAAACCATAAATAAATGTTACTGTTATCTGCGCTTTGCCAATTTATGGAGAAGGAGCAAAATTTATTTCAGACTTACAGCCTGTGTAAGTGAGAGGTTTATTATGCCATTAAAACATGGGAAATTAGAAGGGGTTTTGGGAGAGAATATAATATGTTTTAGATTATATCATGGAAAGTCAAATGGTTGTAGTTCAGCCCAGGGGACATATCTTGACTACAGATAGAAAAATGTCTGGACGTTGAAGAAAATTTTAAGAATATAAATAAAGTCATAAATGTTATCTCTAATTCAAGCCATAGAAAGAGCTGCAATTACTGAAGAAGAGAGCTTGTAGAGAGAAAGATGGATTGTTGAGACATGAACCTACATTAGAGAACAAGAGAAATTGAAGATGACAGGGATTTGTAAACTGTCTTGTGCAGTATTTTGTATTTAGGAAGTACTTGCAAGGACATCTTGAGGGATAACAAAGTACAAAATAAGAAATGGACTAATAACAGTTCCTGCTAAAGAGAGAAAACTGAGGTAGTGGGAATATATGGCAACCAGGATTATTTTCCAAGATACACAACCGAAGGCTCACTTTTTCTAAGCATCATCTATTTTCAGATTAACATTCTGCTTACTTACCATCTGAAAAGTACCTATGCTGCAAGTACCTATATAAATTTATTGATTGGATCTGAGATATCCTGTGGGAAGACCAAGTAAATGCAAGTTGAACATGCTTGTGGTCATTCAAATGCATTTTCATGTATAAAATGACAGTAGTATTTTGATTTTGTTGTGTATGAGAGATGTAGTACTCAAATAAATGATTATCTTTGATGTATAAATATATATGCCTAATCTATTAATCACTATAAATATTAGCTTAAATGGTTTTGACATAATCATGAAAAAATCCTTAGCCTGGAGACCTGGGTTCAAGTCCTGGTTGTATCCTTTGTTGAGTCCTTTTCCTTTGCTGAACCTTATTTTCTCCTTGTAGAGAACTAAACATGAAGATCTTTGAGGGTTGTATAAAAAGTATGGACTCCTATTCTGACGACAGTACCAACCCTGGGCTTATTTCTTATCCCTACAGATGACAACCAGATCTTTGCTCAGACCTACAATGATAAGCCACTGGTAATTGCTGTTTTTACTGGAACCCAAGAGGTGGTTGTGCCATGTCGGGTTACTTCTCCTGATTTCAATGTCAAGCTTCAGTTGGTAAGTTGAATTGTCTCAGAAAGAGGACTTGCTGCTATCTAGAGCAATGGGCCCCAACCCTAGGGCCACAGACTGGAACCAATCTGTGGCCTGTTAGGAACCAGGCCGCACAGCAGGAGGTGAGTGGTGGCTGAGCAAGCGAAGCTTCATCTGTATTTGCAGCCAATCCCCAGTGCTAGCATCGACACCTCAGCCCCACCTTTGATCATCAGGCATTAGATTCTCAACAGGAGCACCAGTCCCTGGTACCAAAAAGGTTGGGTACTGCTGATCTAGATTATGAAATATAAAGAGAGTAGGAGACTGTGTTTCATCCCATTTCATACTTGCTCTAGCTGTGTCATGTCTGCCTCTTTGGAGCAGCACATAGAAGCAGATGCTGCCATTTTTCCTTGGACCAGTGTCATCACAAGAAGGTTATACAAAGTAGGGGAAAAGAAGATGGATGTTTAGATGTTCTGTAATGTCCCATGAACTGTATGTAAATGCTATCCATGTCTAGAGCTCTGAGGCCAGAGCCTGTTTTTCTTAAATAGAGAGGAAATAGTGGATGGTTTTCAAAAATATACACAAAGAGAAGAGGAGATAGAGGTAAAACCAAACCATCTAGCTTGATTTGTTAAATTAATCTTGGTGATGAATAGAGTAACATATATCCCTTGTAGATCACCTTCATGCCCACCAAAGCCCTCGGCATCCATAGTTGTACAACATTACTACAAACTTTAAAATCATTTCATATATATATCACCTTCTGTGAGCTACACATATAACTGCTCTGTAAAATTGATAGAGCTGGCTTTATTATTTCCATTTTACATGTGAGGAATCTTAGGCTTAGAGAAAAGGAAGAACATTCTAATGCTCTATATTTCAAAAGTATCAGAGTCAAAAGTAAAAATCAAGTGTTCTCGTTCCCTATCCAGTGTTCCATTATTATCCTTGTGGCCTCCTTCAGAGTGGAAGGCAACCTATGCTCCTCTTCTGGCTGCAGTGTTCATCTGCTACCAAGCTCTTTCTCATTTTCTTGTTAGGAAAAAGCTGTAAACTTCCAACAGCAGCAGATAAAGGTCTTCTCGTTCTCTTTTTATAGAGGAAATGTCAGCATTTCCCCAATGCCTTCTGTCAGTACAGCTGTGAAATTGAGAGGTGTGTCAGCCAGAAAATTGTGTCTGGCAGCAGCTGATGTGGAATAGGAAGGTGCACAAGCCCATGGGCAGAAGAGTTTAAGCTCTAACAAGTTCCACAAGACATTGGAGTTATTAGCTACTCCCTGAAGACCACAATATCTTGATTGGTAATCCCTCCTCTTCCCAGGCTTATCTGCCCCTAAGGTTGTTAGAGAGTCCATTGTATTCTCAGTGGAGCGGTCCTCAGCATCATGCTGAAGTCTTCCATCCACTGAGCCACCAGCTCCCACTCTTTCCTGAGATATTCAATCAGCTCTTTCTGAAGGGAAAATGAAGGTGTTCCTTATCTTTGGGACTTGGTCCAAAAAGAAGCAGTGGTGTGTGGGAATGGGTGGAACAGAGAGGATGCAGTATGTTACAGAGTTTATGTGCTTGGCTGGTCACCTCATTCTTCCTCTACCTAGGATGCAAGGAGAGTGGCCGACCCACCCACCAGGCTTCCTTTTCCTCCTTCACAGGCTAGTCTCTGGTGGGGCTTGGAGTCACTGTGTCTCTTTCTTCTGCCAAAAGGAAGCACTAGGTGGAGATGCAACTGACCTGGCTAATTTCAAACATCCTTTTCTAAAATTAAACCCCACTAGGCAGCCAATTTACCTTCATAGGATGTGCCTGGGTATGGGCATAGAGGCATAACCAGGATTTTCTTTTTTCTAAGGCCTTAGCTGCTGTTTTGCTTAAGATTTAATCAGAGTAGACAATTTCATGGTATCCAGAAATCTTCTCCTTCCACTCAAAGAGAGTTCAAAGACACTAACCTATAATATTCTACTTTCTTTTACAATCTGCCAACATTTTCCACAGTTCAAGTTAGCTTCTTTATTATCACTTTATTTTTTTTAAAAAAATCAATTTACATATGCCATTTAAAGAGCTATAGGCTAAAGATTCTGCCTCAACTCTTAGATACCATTTTCATCCTGAAGCTTGGCTACTATGATCTGAGAGGTAGATTAAAGGGGTGCTTCTGAAGAAAGTATATGGGGAGCTTTTGTCATGCTGTAAATAACTCTTGATTAGTTTCTAGAATCAGGTCAGTTTTCCTAAACCCTGAAAGAGATGAGCTCTGAACTAATAATGAGAGAACCTGGAGTGTAGATTGGATAATGATCTTTAATCAGGGGACTGAATGTCATTTATAGGTTGTGTAGGTGAAAGTACTCTGTAATTATGATCTTTAGGACTAGAATTTGATGTCTTCGTCATGTTTTCCTATTATTTTGCTCTGCCACACAAGACTCACACTGGTGTTTGCTTTCCCTTTCTTGCCTTTTAATTCTCATTACTGGATTTAAATGACACTCAACAGATGGAAGAGAGAGAAGAGTACTCCTTTTCTTAAAGTGTAGCTTCAGTAGAAGTGAGCTTTAGTTAAAAGCAAGTCAATAGTGTATTCAAGGGAGTGTACCCATAGGTAACAGTAAGTAAAGCCAAATTCATGAAGGAGGAAAACAGAACGCATCCTGAGGTCAAACTCAATTTAATTTTCTTCAGTCTAACACATTTACCAAGTCTACTCTGTGCCAAGCACTGTCCAAATTATCGTGTAGCAAATTATCATAACAAATTAACACAGATTGAGTTATTTAAAAGCATAGAAATGTATTCTCTCACTGTTCTAGAGGCCAGAAATATTAAATCAAGGTGTTTTCAGAGACATACTCCCTCTAAAGTTTCCAGGAGAGAATCCTTCCTGGTCTCTTCCAGCATCTGGTGGCTCCACATATTCCTTGGCTTGTGGCTGCATAACGCTAATTTCTGTTTGTCTTTACATGGCCTTCTCCCTTCTGTTTCTACGTTTGTCTTCTCTTCTTCTGTCTCTCATAAGAACATATATCATTGGACTCAGGGTCCAGCCTACTCCAGGATGATCTCATCTCAAGATCCTAAAGTTAATTATATTTGCAAAGATTCGTTTTATAAGTAACATCTCATTCACAAGTTCAAGTAGATATATCTTTTGAGGGGGTCACCATTTAACCTACTACAGGCCATTACCAGTGTCATGCACTCTGCTGAGAGCTTTACTTGCACAATCTTATTTAATACCTACAATTGTTGTTTTCGAGGGTTCAATTCTTGCCTTCCAAGTAATATAGTATCTGTGTGTATGTTTGTTGGAAGAAGACTTCATACTGTACTTAAAAATGTGTTTGTTTGACTCAGTGCTCTATTATATGTCTGTATGTAACAGACACAATGAGAATGCAGAGGAGACTGCCTTGCATGAGGCAGTCTTAACTGAAGAGCTGAGCTGGTGACAAGCTGAGTCCTGATAAATAAGTAGAAGCACCTTAGGTGGATAACTGGGCAAAGAACACAAATAGTGTTATAAAAACATGAAGGAATAGCCAAAATTATTGGTTGACAGTTACAGAAATCCAACCAAACCTAACACACCAGAATTGGCTTAGGTAAAATGGAAATGTATTTCAAAAGGAAGAGTATGGCTGAACCTCAAGGGCATGTGTTCAGTAACAGCTCCTCTCGTGAATACCACAGACCTGCTTCTTTCACAAAGGGGATGTGGTCATCTACAGTGTATTAAATCTTCATTGCTAGAGCAGAACTGAGAAGCATTCTCTCTCTGACCTCAAATTAGAAAATAATCACAGGGAAGGGTTTTGATTGCCCTACCTAGAATCTGACACCCACTTCTAGACCAATCACTGTGGCCAAGGAGGGAGGATTTGTATGAAAAGGGCAGCTGCCATACAACCTACATAGTTAAAGCACATGTTGTTTTTGTAGTGGGGAGAGGGATGTCAGGGAGGGTTAGTAGAAAGGGGTAGAGACAATAGTAAGGGGAGGGTCTTATTCTGAGCACTTGTGTCTAATATAGAAAATTAAGTGTCTAATATAGATGCCAAATCGCTAATTTAGGATGAAAGAGAAGGGGTAGGGCAGAACAGAGAGATTCTGGAGGTAGAATCTAATAGGGATTTTTAACCTTGGCATTATTGACTTGTAGTGTCAGATACTTCTTTGTTATGGGGCAGGTACTATTCTGTGCGTTGTGGGATGTTTAACAGCATTCCTGACCTCTACCCATTAGAAGCCAGTAGCAACCCCACCCCCCAGTTGTAACAACCAAAAATGTCTCCAGACATTGTAAAATGTTCCCTGGAGAGCAAAATCCCTCCCCTATCCTTCATTGAGAACCACTAATCTACAGGATTAATTAAGTGAATTAATTGCTTTCTTAGGACTGAGGCTTTATCTGGTCAAATGGAAAAAGAATTAAGATAGAGTATTCATTTTATCTCTGTAATTAGATTGTGGATTATTTTAGTATTCCACTGAAATTCTGAATTTCTGCATAAGCATGCAATAAATTCAAGATTTTTTGACTCTCCTCAATTATTGGGTTCAGTTACTTTTTCAGTTGTTTTTTTGTTGTTGTTGTTTGTTTGTTTGTTTTGCGATTTATCATCTATGTTATTTGTGTTTTCTTTATTTCATGTTTTTTAATTGTCAGTTTCTCTGAAGACCCTAGTATCTGGTAGTTAAGTACATTTAGGTTATAGTGAAATGATGTAAGGGCTTCTCAAAGGGATCTCAAAAGCTTCTGGTGAAAAGTGATTTTTGAAAAATGATTTTAAATATTTTAATTAGAGTTAATAATTAAGGAGTTAAAAAACATTAAACTAAAAAGAAATGTGGTAAAGTTTTAACTCTAAGTTTTGTGTTTTTAGATAAAGGATGATGATCTTTATCTGAGGTTAAAGATAAGAAAGCTCTGAGTAGATTCTGTTGGGTAAGAATAAGACAACTGAACTAGGAGTCAAAAAGAGAACCTCAGTGCTGGAAGAGACCTTGGAGTCTAATTTCCCATCTGATGCAAAAAATTATTTTGCAAAATCCTGGACAAATAACTACCCAGCTCTTGCTTCAATGCTTTCAGTGACAGTGGTCCAACTTCTGATTGAGCCAAAATATGCATCACTGTCATTTCCACTCATTTTAACCTCTGAAGTTGTACTCAAAAGTTTAATTCTTTTTCCAGTTCCCAAGTAGGAGTTCTTCAAATACTAGAAAGAAAGCTACCCTACCCCCAACCAATGACCAACTCCACTTACCACTTTCCATTCTCAAATGTCTTCTTTTGTTGAGCTAAAAGTAACTTGTTTCTTAAGATATTTCTTATATCAAAAGGCTCCCAGTACCTTCATAGTTCTGATCATCCTCTTCTGACCCTGCTTCAGTTTGTAAAGATCTTCCTTAAAATATAGTGTCCATTTTCATACATCAGTGGACATTAATTGGTATATTCTTGTTGTGAAAGACTTTGGCAAGACATATTAGGTACCTGGAAAATGCTTATACCCTTTAACCCAGTAATTATGCATCCAAGGATCTTGTTTGGTGAATAAGCAGAGACTTAAACATGAAGATATTCATTGCCACATTATTTTAAATAACAAAACCAAAAATTATTATAACATGAATATCTAACAATAAAAGAATGGTTAAATAATAAAATAACTAATATTATACTGCAATTAAAATTATGTTTATGAAGAGTTTTTAATAATATGAAAACATGCTAATGGTATAATATAAATAGTATAAATATAATTTATCCTGTAAATTGTATTTATACTATAAGTACAGTTATGTGACAATGTTTACATACATAGAGAAAAGACTGTAAATAAATATGTTTCATTGTTCCTAGTTGCTATTTCTGGGTTACAGGTCATTATTATTATTTTTTCTTTACTTTCTTCAACATTTTTGAAAAATGTTCACAATTGGTTAGTATTATTTTTAAGTTCACCAAAGGAAGATTTAATAATTCAGATTTGTTTGGAAACCACTAGCTGAGAGTAAGCATTCAGTCTGTGCTGTTTGCAGCTGGATCTCTAGTGCCCAACACAAAGTAGACAATATTAAATATTGAATGTTTGATTGAATTAAAGTACAGGCTAAAAATGAACTTCACATAAGCCACTAAATTCCTTAAAGTCTCTTTCATATGTCCTTACCTGAGGCAGAAAGAGCCATCCACAGTGACACAATGTCAGTAAATATCAGAGGCCCTGATGAGTAGATGTGAAACCTGGGAGTGTAACAGCTCTATTTCCCTCACAAATCTTAAACAGAAGGCCCAATGAATCTTAGCATAGGATTTTTGGCTCTAAACATCTCCAATAGAAAAGATCTAAACCTTGATATTCAATCTAATAATAAGCAATGAGTTGGACAAGATATCCCCTATAAACGTCATCTATAAAACAAGAGTAATAATAATAATACCTACCTCATAGTGTTGTTGTGAGGATTAAATGAGCTAATACTGTACCTGGCACATAGTAAGTGTTGTGTAAGTGTTTAGTACTATAATTATTATTTGTTGAGTATCTACTCTGAGCCCAGAATTGTGCTAATTTCTCAGAAGAAAACAAAGGTTAACTAGCACAAACTCAGTCAAGAAGCTTGGGCCAGTTTGGGTAGGACAGGTCACTCCACTCTTGTGGCTTCAAAGCAGATGGCTTGTGTATGATACTGAGAACTGGTGATAACTTTACATTTATGTCTTCCTATGTCCTCCTTTCCTTGTCCCACAGTTACACTCTGCCACATTCACCTATGCAAGCCAAGACTGGGATCCCCGGAAAGGCTTCACTGTGATCCAACCTTCATACCATTTCTATAGCAGCATGCTCCAGTGCATTGCCGAAGTTAATGGGAAGATACACAGGTCATTCTATCTCCCACAGCGTTTGGGTATGTGACCTTGTGATTTTAGGTTAGGAAGTGGGATCCAGCTGTTTCTGAGAATTACTTCTTATTTGTATAAACCTTACTCCAGCTATAATCTCTTACATGTCATTTAATAACCAGGAATTCTAAGTTTTTATTTTAAGAACTTTTTTATGTCAGTAGATAATGCCCAGTTTTGGACTGTTCCCAGTTGCCTGATCAGTTGTCCCATAAAATCAATAGTTTGGCAGTGTCTAGCAATAAATACTCAGCTATTATAAGGTTGTCCTTGTAAAACTATGAAGCAATATCATATATTGTGGCTAAAGAATAGACATCTTGGAGCTCTATGTTACTGCTGCCTTTGTATAGAAGTGAAGCTGGGCTTCTAACTGAGGGAAGACTCTTTGCTCAGAGAATTTAGAAATGTGGTAAAATTAACCACAGAAGGGCTTGATTGTCTTAGATAAGTAGGAGGAAAAACTTCCTGATGGAGAGGTTATTAAACTGATTATAAGATTTCCTAACCAGTATTGTAGAATCTTTTTCACTGAAAAGCCTCAAGAACTAAAAAGATAATCCCTGCCACTAACATCAAGCCTTTTGCTATATAGTTTATATAAAATATTATCTAGTGTTTTCTGAAAAATGGAACCTTCTGGTTTGGTTTTGAGTCTATATTTTCCATCTAAGAAAGGGAATAAGGAATTGAGAATTCTAAGAATTACTCCATAATCAAGATTTTTGTATCTTGCCTTCTTTGTCAATATCATTATGCCATCTAATCTATTTTCCAGAAACCAAGAGAGAAAATATCTCCATCAGATACAACCACCAGAGACTTCTAATGGGAGACACTCTTTCTCTGCAATGTGTTGCAGAGACCACATTCAATGGACGAATAAAACTGAACTGGGTGTTCAATCGGCAAGATGTAAGGACAATGCCCCTGCTCCAAATCTTTACAAATCTGCCCATATCCTTTCTCCCTGCCATTCCAACTCAGTTTCTACTCAGGGTCAAGAACCAGGCAACATGCGAATCAGATCAACAAAGTTGACTAATAAGCAGCTTCTGCATTTATGGAAGCCAATCTCGTAGGGAACTGGCATTTCACTCTGTACCATATCATGGTTCATTAGTTACATATGTGATTTAATAGAAGTGCAGAAAAGTGTCAGCTCTTCAAAGGGATTTTCTTTGGCTTCTCAACAAGTTAGGTACCTAGAAGTGCTCAATAATCACAATTGAAATTATGTTCTTTTTTCTTTCCCATCTCACAGTCCAAGACAATACCCAGGTGTTGCGAAGTTAAAAGGAACTTGTACCAAGGCTCCCCTGTGTACAAAAGCTATAGTAACTTGACAATCTGGAATGTAACTATGGAAGACAAGGGTTTGTACATTTGCAGGGAAGACAACAACACTGCCTTGCAAGCCAACATCACCATCGTAGTGTACAGTATGTAAAACTTTTATTCATGACTCTTCCCTAAGGATTAGCCTGCCTACTCTCTTCCCCCTATATGAAAGAAATCACTCAGACATATCTTCATTTTCTCTCGCAGTGTTATGGTCTCCAAGGCTTACACTCCCAATGCTTTGGTGCTTAAATAAGAAAAGGTAGCAAATGTCAGTCAGCCCCTTTCCTGTTCTTTCACTCTGGCATAGAAATTGCATGCTGGGAAGCACTGTTATCTAACTTACACACTTTTACATCTTGTTGGCTAGTTATAGTTGTATATTTTAAGGATATAGGGTAAAGTAACTCATCAGTATTTTGGACCGTGTAAAGACCAGATTCTTGAATCTCTTATCTTCTTTGCCAATTTGTGGTGCGATCTTGTACAACTTGCTGCACCTCCCAGACCTTCATTTTTCTCACTTATCATCATAATCACCATCATCATCATCATCATCATCATCATCATTTACTCATAATCATAATATAAAGTTTAAGGGTGCTTCTAGCTTGTTTTTTTTTCTGATATGAATGTGAACATAAATTGCTTAGTGGAAATAATTAAGTGAACTTCAATTTAACCCGATTACCTTGAGTTCATAGAGTTCTTTTCTTACAAAGACACATATATATACATACACATATGCACACATACACATATTACTCACACATGCTCACATACACATCCTAGCATAGTTATATAGACATACTTAATTTTTACATGTATCTATGAAAATCCTAAGCCACAAATACTAGTATCTATCCACACATAAATACTTAAAAATACAAACACACTCTAGGTTTATTCTGCAGTAAGAAATTTAATTATTTAAGCTCAATTCAATCCTCTGCAGCCTGGTTTATAAGGTAACCTACTTTAGTTCTCTCAGCCTCTGGATTCTATATAGCCACTTCTATCAGCTGGATTGCCTTCCGTTTTAGGCAAAAGAAAACCTGACTAAAAATAGCTTAAACAATAATGACAATTATCTCGTGTAATAAGGAGTCTTAAGGTGTATGGTTCCAGTGCTGATTGACTTAGTGGGTCATCAATATATTCTAGAAACCAGGTTCCTTCCCCTGTTCTATTCTACTATTCTCATTATCTTCAAAGTGCCCCTCATGCTGCCACAGTCCCAGATCCCATATGCTAATGATAGTGTCTTAGAGACAGGAATAAGTGAAAATCCCATGATTTGTGTTTCTTTTTAGGAGTTTTGAAGATCTTTCCCAGAAGTCCCCTAGCTAATTTCCCCTTTTGTTTCACTCTTCAGAAATACATTATCTGCCCATGTCTAAATAATCACCTGACAAAGAATAAGACCAACATGATTGGCTTAATTAGGTGGTTCTCATCTCATGAGCAGTACTATCTCTTAGGGGTATTGGAAATGCATGAGGGCATTTTTTTTTTGTCAAAATGACTGGAGGTTATTACTGGCATTGATTGGACAAAGTTTATTATAATAAGCTGTATTGCTTATTAAAGGATTATAAATATCTTTCAAAATTCAGGACAGTATTGCAAAACAAAGAATTAACCCTTTGAAAATGCTAACAGTACATCCCTCCAATCCACATTGAGAAACACCAGCTTATGACAATCAAGATTGGCTCTGCCAGGCAGGGGGGGATGTGACCGCTAACAGGAAGGGTGAGCAAAATTGGGATTCAGTTATACCTTCTTCCTCGAACTTCAACCCTGTTCTACTTCCAGAAAAATCATTCCTCAATGTGAGCTACAAGAGAAGACACACTTATGAGGTGACAGCAGGGCAAAGTATTCTCAAAATGGGAATAAGAGTGGATGCTTTCCCTCGCCCCAATGTGACCTGGTAAGTAGGGTTTTCTTTCCTGAGTGTTTCTGTTCTCTAGAGTCTCTTAACCCCTTCCTTAAGACCTGCTCTTTTGTCATATAGCAGACCCTGGACTAGGTACTGCGGACTCAGAAATATACTCTAACCTTAATCCTACTTTCAGGGAACTCACAGCTTCAGAAATGAATGCTTCATCTCCTTCTCCACAGGTTTCTTGGCTTGTTTCCTCTTTCCTTTCTCAATCTCTCATGTATTTGAGAGGAAAAAAAGAGAGTTTTTTACTCTGAAAAGAGAGGAGGAGATAAAGCTGGGAAAGTAGCCAAAGCCATTGTAGAATTCCACAAACAGATTTGGAAGGAGTCTTGAAGGTGATCTTACCCAGTATAATAGAGATCCTTGAATGTCAGGGTAAGAAGTGATAAGGTAGAAAAAATATGGGCTTTTGAGCCAGTCAAACTTGTGTCCCAATTCCAGTTCATCAAATTACCAAGCAAGTTACTTGAACTCTCTAAGCTTCAATTTCTTCATCTGTAAAATCTGGGTGATAATATCCTGTGTTATAGAATTGTTCTGAGGAGTAAATGATAAATTATTGTGTTTTTTTTTTTTAAATCTCTATTGCCTATTAAAGGCAGTTAGAGAGCAATCAAAGACTCTGGAGTCAGGAGTGATAAATTTGAAGCTAAGCTTTAGTAAGATCAATGTGGCCTTATGTGGTTTGGAATGGAAAAAGATTGGAGAAATAGCTTCTGGTTTAGGGCATTATAACAATAGTTCATGTGAGATATAATATGGGCCTATATAATCAGAATATAAAGAGAATATAAGGAGGAATAGATTTGGGAAACAGTTCAGAAGTAGAATCTTCAAGATTCAGTATCCAATTAGATGTATGAATCAATGCCCAAGGATCTGAAGTACTTCACAGTTTTCAAGTTTGGTGGAATGTGAGATTTGTGTTGTTATAGACAGTCTGGGCTTCATCAGGATGAAAAAGTAGTGTAAAGGTAACAGAAAAGGAACACCATGATGAGATCATTTAGAGATAGTCAATGAACATTTAGAAGTATGATTCTAAAGCTAGATTTTGAAGCTAGAGACTGAGGAGCCATCAACTAGGAGTGGATAAATGCACCCAGGCTATGCACAGAGAGAAAAGAGCCCAAAGGCAGGATCCTGAGGCAGATTTATATTAGGGAAATTTATAAGCATTTATTATGCTACTACTGTGAATTACTGATATTTACACAACACCCTCAATGTATTTGGCTCATTAGCAACTCCTAAAATTTCTTAGCCAAAGCCTCCTCTCTCTCATTTTGTCTGCTGAAGTATTTTAAGTGCTTGCTCTGTAGGAAGTACTTATTGAAGGGGTAAAAAATGGAAGAAGAGTCAGTGAAGAAGAGAGAGAAACAATGATTAGAATAGTGTCCCAGAAGCTAAGAGAGGAAGACTTGGTCCCTAAAATCAAACACTTTAGAATATCTGGGGGTTATGAATGCTGAGAGAAGGCCACTGGCTGTGATAATTAGGGCATTGCTGGTGAACTTGGAAAATATGATCTTGAAAGAGTTTCAGGGATCAAAATCTGAGTTTAAAGTGCTAATGAATGGATGGAAAGTGAAGAAGTGGTAGCATGAGTAAGGGCACTTTCCAAAAGTTTTGACTATTAAAGCGAAAGGAAGGGACAAATTTAATCTTTTACTATCACTATAGCTGTACTAAGGTGCTTCAGCCTGGGAATTTTATGGAAAAGATTCCATTGTTTTGTCTCCTTGCTGATCATGATGAAGCATAATCAAAATGCCCCTCGGGTAGAAAGCTGGATGACCTAGAGGACTGCATTGTACTAACCATACCTTCTCCATGACTCGCAGGTTCAAAGATGGAAAGCTACTCCCAATAAACCATACCTTTCAGCCTGACCCTCTTAAATACAAACTCACAATCCTGGAAGTGAATGTAAAGCATGCTGGGAATTACACTTTTGCTCTGAGCAACACCAAGCATGGCCTCTACAAAAACCTCACCATACAACTGATTGTCAATGGTGAGTTGTTGGGATTCATGCAACAGTTTCAGGTTCCTGTCTCTATTTTGTTAGAATAAAATTCAAAGCGGAGATATGATAGGAACTACCTCAGCTATGCAGAGACAGGGCTTTCGGAGGTGCTTTTTAGTCACCAGAAGTTTGCTGATTAGACTTCTATGCTGAAAGAATTTTCAGAGCTGTGATGAAATTCATCTCCTGTAATTTTTTCTGATACCAGAGATACTTAAAAATTGGTCTCTTCTTATTTAGAAAGTGTAATTTGAAGTGGGGAGGGCCAAAACTCCATCTCGGTAACTGTTTCTGTACATTAAAGGGACTGGAAGGAGAGGATTACATTGTCTTCCATGGCTTATCCTGGATAAATAACAGGTGATTTCTCTTAGAAGTAGAAGAAAATGATATCACACATTCTGAGCACAGCCAGCACTGTCTGCCTTATACGGTCCTGACCCCAGTTTTATCTAGTGCCTTGACAGCCAATGTGACTTAGATTGTCTCTTCCCCAAACCAATGTTCTATTTTAGTTTCTATACCTCTGCATTGTCTTCCATCATAAAAGCTTCCAGCTAGTATGAGAAGCCTAGTTTACCTTTCGCCTAGATGTTGGGCTTCTGATAAGGAGGTGGGAAGTGTTGGAGCCCATGAAAAATAAGAGCCATTCTTGGATGGAACAGTCCTTTTATTTTAGTCTTATTTCATCAGAAAGCAGAATAAGGAGAAGCCAGCTGGGTCCTTATTTAGCTCTATGACAATGCCTCTGCATCCTTTCTTTCTCAACATCAATGCTTTGGAAAGGAACAGAGGTTGAGGGTGGGAGGGAAGCTTCCTAGATTCTTATCTAGCATCTTTTTGTTGTGTAACTCATAAGATTTTCTATGTTATTGATTCATCCTTTGGTTACCTATGAATGTTTCCTAGATTTCTTGGGGCCTTCCAATATCAAAAAGAGTAGGCTAATTTGAAAAATTAAAAATAGCTAACATCACTATCCCCATCACTACCATAATTGACATGGTTAGGTAATTTCCAGTCTGGACACTGGAGTAAGCCCTTGGTGGTTTTATGCCATCTCTGCTAGTCTATCAATTAAGGCTTATCACTTGTCACCCTGGCAGTTAGGTGGGCATATAATGAAGAAACAGGTAGGCTTAGAATCTATTACCAAACTTAGATTCTCTGACTCAAGCCCTTACTGACCATGTAACTTTAGGCAATTTACTTTGCCTTTGTGGTCCTCTGTTTTATCATCTTTAAAATAAGCATCATACTTGCCTTACAGGGCTATCATTAAAATGACATGAGGTGAAGAAATTACCATCCTTTGCTGTCATTTTATCTTATCTTTTATCAGAACCTTCTGCCCAAACTGTTGACCATTACTACTTAAAGAGAGTATCTTAGGCACCCTAGTTCCCAAGAAATAGTTTCTAATCAAGTCAAGTGTCTAAATGCAGACTATAGTCTACTCCAAATAGTCAAATAAAGGGCAACGCCAAACATAGAGCAAAATTCCTCATCCCTACCCACCACTATCACTTTCTCTATGTTCCCTCTGTGGTAAAACTACTCTTTGACTTGGGATTTCACCAGTAGACTATGTGAAAAGGAAGGAAAGAGGATAACAAAAACCTGGTAATATTTTCCATCCATCCTAGGGGTTCTCTGATCAAGAGCCACATAATTTATGCTTTCTCAAGATCATGTTGCCTGTTTTTTTTTCTCTTATACTTTCAACTGATGCCTTACTGATATCACCTTATTGATAAACTCAATTCAGAATTTTTCAGGACCAAATATATATATATATATATTTTTATTATTTATTTATTTGATATATATATATAAATATATTTATATATATATTTGATATATATATATCAGATATATATTTATATATATATAAATATATATCTGATATATATATATATATATTTGATATATATATATATATATTTGATATATATATATATCGGCTCATGGCAGATAGAGAATTAAGGAACTGGCCACCAGCTGTCATCTCTTTCCCCATGTCCCTACAGAATGGTCTGATGAAGCCTTGTTTTCTCCTCTTACCACAGCCCACACTTGCCTTTTGCATCCCACTGATGGTCAAAGAGACAGTTTATCTGAAGACACAGGGGTTGGGGGAGGCATAAGCCTGCAGTCTCTGTATTGGCTCTCTACACTACCTCCTGCCTACCGAAAAAGAAATCTGTAGTCCACTTTCTGGTTCTAAAAGACTTGGATAGTGAGTCTGATTCTCTTCTTTCAATCTGATTTAAACACCCATATAGACAGAGGTGCATAGCCCTGCAGTAGGCCAATGGGATACATTATTAAACAATAACTATGGGTTCTCTTCTTTCAATCTGCATATACTCTAGTAGAAAAAAAATATAAAAGCAGCATAGCAGCACAGCCTAGCAGAAATAGACCACCATCACAAGTGGGAAAGTCACTCCAAATAAAAAACTAGGAAATAGGGGTCAAGAGGAAACAAATAACCTACTTAGGGTCGCCTAGCTAGTTCAAAGCATAAGGTCATCTAATCCAACTCCATTATCTTGTTAATTTTAAAGATGAAGAAAAAGCTTAGGCCCAGAGTGAGGAAATGACTTATCTAAGGTCTCATATAGTATGTTAGAAAGCAGCCAAAACTTGAATATAAGCCTTCTGTGTTAGTTAAGTTATAGATTTGGCTGTTGTTTTAGATACTTCAAATAACAATGATTGAACTTATTGTGATGATCATTTCACAGGGTATACAAATATCAAATCATTATGTTATACACCTTAAACTAATGTTATATGTCAATTATATCTCAATAAACAATTAACAACAATATTAATATAACAAAGTAAATAGAATAATAATTTCTTAAATATGCTTAAATATATGAAGACCCATACAATTAAAAAAATAATAATAACATGACTTAAACATGATAACACATAACCACCCTAGTCAATGATTCGGTATCCCCGTTGCTCTGCTATCCCTAAAGTGTTGTTCTCATCCATATGGTCTGAGATAGCTCTCCACCACCAAGTGGAGAAAGAGAACTCATGCTCTACCATTTAAGAACATGACAGAGAATTCGCACACACACCAGAACTTAGTCACATGGTCACCTTAGCTGCTAAGAAGGATAGGAAGTATAGTCTGTAAATAAGCAGCCATAATCTCAGTTATAAAATCTATTACTATGGAAGAAAGGGAAAAGAAATAAGGCAAAAACAAGCAGTGTCTGTCAAACATACTGTTGCACAAGTATAGTTCAGAGACAAAGCCCTGAAGTTTATGCTTTTGTCTTTTGCTGTAGTACTTTTGATTAACACTTATATTAGCTTCGGACCTGGACAAGGTTGTGGTCATATCCCTAGCCTCAGTGTCTCATGGCAAGGTAGCAAATAACAGATGATACTGTGTTTAGTTGTCTATGCTCATTAGGTGACCCTATAGACCTGCAATCTTCAGAAAGAGAAGTTAGCAGGGCTGGAGATCATAGGTGCTCTCCTCAATAGCTACAGCCTCTACTGCTAACTGGTCCCACACCCATATTTGAAGGAGATAAAGTGATTGCAAATTTAGCAGCTCAGTCCAGAAATGTCTCTGTCTATCCTTTTGACTGCCCTGACTGTCATAGGAACTGTCAAACCATAGGTTCTGAGTTTCTCCTGAATAGCTCTTGGTGTCTTGAGAGGTAAGACTGGGATATGTGGCCTTGCTGAGAGGGAGACTAGAGGGAGAGAGGAAGGGAGGGACAAGATTGGCTCCATTCCCAGTTAGGAAGCTATGGAAATTCCTGTTGAGGGATCTGTGAAGATGCTCTCCCAACATCCCTAACATCTGCTCTTGCTCTACCCAGACACTTAGGGTCCTCTGGGAAAACATCTTAACATAATATTCAGAACGTTTTTAAATCAGCTCATTTTGCATGGGCTTTTCCATAGCCCAACAGCCTCCCTAAGGGTAGATCACCCTTCAGAAGATCTCTATCAAAGGCCAGGACAATGTGAAACCATTGATTTGTACTAGCAGTAATTAGAATGTGACAGGATGGAAAGGAACATCTGCAAAGACATATTAGCCTTACTCCCAAATCAAAATGTTCCAAATTCTCTCACTTCCATAGTCTCTACATCTGTAGAATGGGTGTGATAATAGTACATAACCTTAGATGCCTTTCTCTCTAGTATATGTCCATTCTGGAAAAATAAAACTCTACCTATCTTGTATGATCCTGAAAAGGCAGAAACTGAAAATTAAATGGAGTTAATTTCTGACTATAAGGAAAAAATGTGATTTTAAACAATAAAACTTTTATTTCAAGCTATATTACAAAGCTATGATAACAAAAAAAAAAAACAGTATGGCAATGGCATAAAAACAGACACATTTATCAGTGAAAGAGAAAAGAGAACCCAGAAATAAACCCACACATATATGATCAATTATGACAAAGGAGTCAAGAATATACATTGAGAAAGGACAATCTTGTCCATATATGATATCGGGAAAACTGGACAACTACATGCAAAAGACTGAAACTGAACAATTATCTTATACCACACACAAAAATTATCTCAAAATGAATTAAAAACTTGAATGTAAAACCTGAAACCATAAAACTCCTAGAAGAAAACATAGGAGGTAAGCTCCTTGATATCTGTCTAGTCAATAATTTTGTGGACCTGACTCCAAAGGCAAGGGAAACAAAAGTAAAAATAAACAAATGAGACAACACAAGACAAACAAAAGAAAAACTTCTGCACAGTGAAGCACAGTGAAGGAAACAATCAACAAAGTGAAGAAGCAATCTATTGAATGTGTGGAGATATTTGCAAACTATATATTTGATAGAGAGCTACTATCAAAAATATATAGAAACTCTTATAACTCAATAACAACAACAAAACAATCTGATTTAAAAACAAGAAAAGGACTTGAATAGATATTTTTTAAAGAAGACATGCAGATGGCTAACAGGCACATGAAAAGATGTTCAGCATCACCAATTATCAGGGAAATGCAAATCAAAAACACAATGAACTACCATTTCACATCTGTCAGAATGGCTCTTATCATAAAGACAAGAAATAAAAATGTTGGTGAGGATGTGGAGAAAATGGAGCTCTTGTGTACTGTTGGTGGAAATGTAAATTGGACACACACACTAGAATACTAATCAGCCATAAAAATTATGAAATAGTGCCAGTTGTGACAACATGGATGGATCTTGTTGGTATTGTGCTAAGTTAAATAAGTCAGAAGGAAAAGGACAAATACCATATGATTTTATTTATATGTGGAATATAAAAATAAAACAAATAAAAAAAATAAAATAAAACAAAATAAGAGTTATAAAGAAAACAAATTGGTAGTTGTCACAGGGATGAGGTGTTGGGAGGTAGGCAAAGAGTGTGAAGGATATCAAGAGGTACATACTCCTAGTTATAAAAAGAGCAAACCATAGGGATGCAATGAACATCATGGGGACTATAATTAATGATATTTTATTATCTTTGTATGGTGATAGATGGCAACTAGACTTATCGGGGTGATCATTTCACAATATATACAAATGTCGAATCATATTATATACCTAAAACTAATATAATAGTGTACATCAATTTAAAACAAAACAACAACAAAACAAAATTTTTGAAATGTATAACAGCTGTTTTGTGAGACAATGAAGATCCTGCATACAGAGGCAAGACAACTACTTGGTAAAGATGGAATAAGAAGTGCTTTGGTATCTAATGTCCTTTAAAGCCCTGATAATCTTGATATTGTCTTCTAACACAGATTATAAAAATAGCACAGATTCATTGGCTATGTGTATTCAGTGTTAAACCTAGAGCTGAATGCTAAACATAGTATTTAGTACCAGCATTTTGAATGTCTGTGACCTGGTCCTGGTCAGTTAGGGAAGTATAGGACTCAAAAGTGGGACCAAGTCTGCCTCTCTCTCAGCCTTAGTGGTCTTTCCTGGTCTCTTACCATTCCTACTTCTGACATCCAGAACCAAAGAGCAAGAAACCATTTCCAGTGTAGATCACAGAATGAAGGAAAAATAAACCTCACTTATTCTTTTCTTCTAAACATGTCTCCTGAGCCAAAATACAGACCAGAGCACCACATTGTTTTCCACTTCCTAAGTCAGTTTTCCTGGGGGAAACACTTGTTTTCCTGGGGGAAAATGACCAGAGAAAACAAACACAAAATAAAACAAAACAAAATCCATCATTAGGTCGGTCTTCTCCCTCACTCGTTCTCTTTATGAGTTATTTAGGACAAATTGAAATCTAAGTCAAGGCCAGGCCAGTTTGCAGTTCCATTTGGCTGTTACCATCTCTCGATTATTTGCTCCCTATATCTAATTAGTGCCAGAATTTTCTGTGGGCCACTGAGAAGTCTGAAAAGAAGGGTGGGGCTAGGAAGCCCTTTGGAATTAGCAGTTTAGCTTTTGAAAGCTGTACCTGTTCTGTTCAGTGTCGTACCTTAGCTAGAGAGAGGCAAGTAGCTATCATAAACACCTTGTTGGAATGACTCCTTTGGGCTCAAATGGAGCCAGAGGAGCTAGTCTGGTAAGTGGATGAATGCTAAGAGGAACTTTGTTAGAAGGCTTGGGCAAAGTAGGCTTGCTCTGAGCAACTGAGCACTTATTTTCTCCCTGAACTTGACATAAAATCCATGTGTACTTGAGACCCAGAGCCTCACCTTTCAGGCAGACCTCAGGGCTCCTCTGCTAGGTATTTCATGCTGACAAATGCACAGAGCCTGTTTTGATTGCCCTGGAAGTAGACAGACAAGATGAAGGGACAAGGGAATAAGAGCACAAGGATTTTGCCAAAAATCCTAACTATGTGGCTTGGCTATTTTTTAAAACTCCAACTTCTTCTCCCTCTCCTTCCCCCTTACCCTCTTCCTCTCCCATAACTTGGGAGAGAGGCAGCAGAAATAACAGGATTCTTCTTTCCTTCACTCAAAAAAAAAATCAATTAATCAAATGTTTTTGAGCTACCTACTATTTTCCAGATACTATTTTAGACACTTGAGTTGTTGCAAGAAATAAACAGACAAAAATTCTGGCCTTCATGAAACTTACAGAATGGTTTAGCTAGAAAAACAAAACCAATAAATACGTAATATATCAGGTGGTATAGTACTCATAAGTATTACAGATAAGTAGAAAGCAATAGGAAGGGGCTAGAGAATGATAAGGAGAGAGCGCCATTTTATGTACCTTATTTTCTTCTGAATCTTTTGGTTATTTACCACCTAGATAGTTAAATCAGTTTGAATTCAGGTCCTTATGGAGACAAATAGGTAGAAAGAAAGGTGTCAGTTGACAAAAGAAAAGTTATTGGCTGGGTTAGGCTTTAGGCATTTTACTATTGAATTATTCACTTCCTTGTCATAAAATTTTTAAAAATCCCGCAAAATTATAAATTGCTACTGGTAACCCAGGACTTTCTTTCCCCTGAGGTCACCTAACCCAGTAGCCTTATTTTTATCTATCTATCTATCTATCTATCTATCTATCTATCTATCTATCTATCTATTTATTTATTTATCTGTTTATTAAAGTAGTTGACATGCAATATTATATTAGTTTCGGGTATACAACATAGTGATTTGACATTTATATACCTTACAATATGATCACCATAATAATTCTAGCAGCCATCTGTCACTGTACAAAGTTATTATGATATTGACTATATTCCCTGTGCTATACCATAACATCCTTGTGAATTAATTATTTTATAACTGAAAATTTATACCTTTATTCCCTTTCACCTTTTTCACCCATACCCTTAACCTTCTTCACTCTGGCAACCATCAATTTGTTCTCTGTATCTATGAATCTGTTTCTGTTTCCAACAGCCTTATCTTAAAATTGGAGATGATGAAGGAATTGGCCAAAGTCACTAAATTAGCTAATGCAGTGGTCCCCAACATTTTTGGCACCAGGGACCGGTACTTCTATGAGAATTTAATGCCTGATGATCTGAGGTGGAGCTGAGGAGGTGATGCTAGCTCTGGGGAGCATCTGCAAATACAGATGAAGCTTCATTCGCTCACCTGCAGCTCACCTTCTGCTGTGTGGCCAGGTTCCTAACAGGCCACATACAGGTACTGGTGTGTGGGAGGGGGTTAGGGACCCCTGAGCTAATGGAACAATCTGGGACAGAGACCAGACTCAGGTGTTCCAGTTGTTTGGAGCTGTCTCACCAATTTTGAAATGTACCTTATAGTCATTCCTTATACTCTAAAATCAATCTAGTTGGCTGAATTTGGAAAACCCAGTTTTCCCTCCTGTGCGTCTCCTTTACTCTCACAGAACTAATTGTCTCACAACACTTCTGACACTAAATACAAGGGCATTCCACCCCCCATCTCCACCAAGCAATTCTATGTGACACCAACTGTGTGTCCTACAATTTGACTGAATCTGACACTATCCATCTGGAGATAGCATCAGATCCCACAGGTAAGGGCTCAGTCTCATAAGGCAGCCCCCAATTCAGATGCCAATCACAAGTAATAGGTCTCCAGGTTATCCACAACTTCTGAGTGACTGGTCTAGAAATTGGAGGTTTCCATGATCCCCTCCTCAAGTTTAATTAATTTGTTAGAACAGTTCACAGAACTCGAGAAAACACTTACTTACATTTGCCAGTTTATTAAATGATATGATAAAGGATACAGATGAACGGCAAGATGAAGAGTTACATGAAATGAGGTGTGGGAGGGTACCTATGGAGTTAGGGTAAATCACCCTCTCTGCATTCGTATGTGTTCACCAATCTGGGACCTCTTTGAGTCCGATACTATTGGAAATTTATGTAGTCCTGATCAATCATTAACTCCATTTCCAGCCCTCTACCCTCTCTGGAGGATGGGTGGGGGGTGAGGTTGAAAATTCTAAACTTCTAATATAGCTTGGTCTTTGCAGTGATGAGCCCTCATCCAAGAGCCATCCAGGATCCCACCCAGAGTTGCCAGATTAAAACAAAAGACAATCCTGTCACCCAGGAAATTCCAAGAGATTTAGGAGCTCCATATCAGGAACCCTAACCATATCAGGGTTAAAGACCAAATATTAGAATAAAAGATATTCCTAGTACTTTTATCACTTAAGAATTTTAGGAGTTTTCTAATCTCACATTGGCCTTTGGACCTGGGACAAGTTACTGCTTAAGATGGTTAGATGCAGGGTATAGATGACTAGTGGCAGAGAGGGTGTTTTATTTTCATTTAAGAATGAGGTTCTTTCTTTATTTTTTTTCTCTCACTTGCACATTATTGAAGAAGATTAAACCCTGACTGAAACTTTTGGTTGGGGGCCCTTGTGATTTTAAGAAACTCTCAACTACTCCTATCAGCTTGAAGTTTGAAATTTGGTTTCGGGAATTGTCTTCCTAGACATCTGAACAGAAAGAACACAATCTATCCTCTTAATAACTTTTTTTTTTAATTTTTATGGTGACATTGGTTAATGAAATCTAATAAGTTTTAGCTGTACACTTTATGTTCACTCCCCATAGTTAGATTTCTTTCTGCCACCACGTATTTGACTGCTTTTACCCCCTTTACCACCTCCTTCCCCACTCCCCTCTGGTAACTCTAGTCTATAGTCCATGGCCATGAGTCTCTGTTTGTTTGTCCTGTTCATTTATTACTTTTAGGTTAATATCCCACATATAAGTGATATCATGTGATTTTCAACTTTTTCGGTCTGGCTTATTTTGCTTAACATGATTATCTCAAGGGCCATCCAAGTTGTTGCAAATGGCAGTATTTCATCTTTTTTTTATGGTTGAATAATATTCCACAGCTTCTTTATCTAATCATCTCTTGTAGGATACTTTGGTCACTTCCATGTCCTGGCCACTGTGAATAATGTTGCTATGAACATCAGTGTGCAAATATCTTTTTGGATATGGGTTTTCATGTCTTTGGAGTAAATACCCAGTAGAGAGACTTCTGGATCATATGGTAGATCAATTCTTAGTTTCTGAGGAATTTCCATACTGTTTTCCATAATGGTTGTACCAATCCCACTAATCTATTCTCTTAAGGATCTGAACCTGAGGAGCATCATGAATCTTAGCAGTTTCTCTTCACTAGATGAGGGGAAGGCTGTACTCTCTGCTTCCAGATCAGTCTATGAAGCACTTTTGTGCACAAGGTCTCATTTCACCCTCATAACTATTCTGAAATGTGATTTTTATTCCTGTTCTTTATAAAACTCTAGGACATAGGTACTATTGTTATCCCAGTTCAAAGATGAGAAGATTAAGGCACAGAGGGGTTAAGCAACTTGCTCAAGGTCTCAAAGCAGGCAACTGGCAGAGATAAGATTTTAACTTATGCAAAGGTTCTAGAGGTCATGCTCTCAAACATGGAAAACCCCAGTGGGAAGTTCCAAAAACAGCCTGAACATGACCTAGGAGGCTCTTTCTAGTTGCTGTTCTGGAAGCCCTTGCCTTGCCACCAGGCTCAAGAAGTGCCTTGATGAGTCTAGAAAATAAACACTTTCATTCACCATCTTAGATCTAGGGAAACTTGTCCTACTTCGTGAGGTCATCCTGGGGCATCTCAGGCCACTTTCCAAGCCTTTCTGATGAATTTTACATAAATTTTCTTGGAGCATGTCAGAGGAGCTGACCACAGACTCCAAAGGAAATGATAATTTGAGTTGGAATGCTCATGCCATAGCTAAGAGAATGCTTGGGAATGAGACCACAGTTATCAGAAAACAGGATCCTGGCTTTAGATTTAGATAAGTCTGAGTCCAAACCCCAGCTCTTCCATTAACTGTGTGGCCTTTGTCAAGTCCACTGATCAGTCTGACTTGTTTTTACTATTTCAAATGTGGATAACACTAACTACCTAATTAAATTATGAGGATTAAACAAGATGATAAATGTAAAACACTTATTACAGGGCCCTTGAACAAAGTAGTTACACCAAAAACCTCTCTTGTCTCTGAGAATAAGAGAAAGCATGGCATAATCATGGAGCTTCACAGAGTTTTGGATTCTGGCATAATTCTTCTTCACTGGTACCTAGCTGTGTGACCTTGAGCATATCTTTTAATTTAGAGCACCACTTTGCCTTTTCTTTGAAATAAAATTAACAATACTATTTCTTCAAATTGCTATGAGGATTTAATGAGTTTCTGCATTAAAACACCTGGCAAAGAGTAAGCCCTAAATGAGCACCAACCTCTTTTATTATGAACGAAGTATCTATTTGAAATAATTATGCAGAAACTAGCTTTATGAGTCATTTGGGACCTCTTTAACATGTTTGTGATTCAGAAGAATGATAAAATAATAGTGAGAAAGAGGACAATTATCACTCCCAGGTGGCTGAGAATGCATTTAAAACAACAGGACTCATGGCTCTGAAAAGAGTAGTAGGTATTTGGTTCTGAGCTTTCGCTGTCTACGTGGAGCTCTAAAACCATTCTCAGGAAAACCAAGAAGTTCCAGAAATAAAGAGACCTTTATACCAATATCCTTAAAAAAGTAGTACCTTGTTCACTACCTGGCATGGTATATAACACCCAAGAGGCACTCAAAAAATACTTATTGAATGGATAAGAATCCTGTAGACTTAAACAGCTACGAAAAGTCAGTGCTGAAAGAAAAACAAGAACCATTTAGACTCAATTCACCTTCATTCTGGCATATTGGGTAACTGGGGTCTACGAGGAAAAGAGACTGACTAAAGGTCACACAGTGACCTAAACATATTTGCCCTGTTACAAGACATGGCATATGCCTGCAGATTTGGATGTGTTTACAGTAAAGGGACTTAGAATCAAGATATCCCTTGTCCTTGGAATTTCAATTACTGCTTGTATGAATCTAAATGTTCTAGACCCTTAAATTGTGACCCTAGTCCTGTTAGACTTAATTTTCCACCTGTACTTTTTTGGGCCCAGCTTGATTATTTATTTTATTTATCCTTTCACCTCTCATTCTCAAGTGTATACATTCTCCATCAAATATCAATCAAGAGAAAATATTCTTAATTATTTCCACAATCCCTTTGAAAGGGAACAGGTTCATTGTCCCATCCAGCATTGGAATTCAAAGATTCCAACCTCGTTTTTGACATGACAGTCATATGCCCCTTCATTTCCAAGTCCTTAATACTGGAACCAAGAATGCACTCAGAGAGTC
>NW_024341372.1:488750-492135 GCF_902729225.1 Pteropus medius | reverse complement strand
ATTCAAAGATTCCAACCTCGTTTTTGACATGACAGTCATATGCCCCTTCATTTCCAAGTCCTTAATACTGGAACCAAGAATGCACTCAGAGAGTCGGGGTGGGGGGAGCTCTAAGATCATGTTCATGAAAAATGGGGACAATACATGTTGATCCTGGAATTCATTTACTAGAGGAAATCCGCTGACTGTCCCTATTTTACTTGCTTCAAACAAAGGAAGGGGAGTAGGACAAGGAAATTGTTTGAAGGGAAGGAGAAATTTGACTCCAGACTGAGCCAAGAATTTCTAAGTAGTTATTGCTAGATGTAAAGTAATTGTGAGGACTGTAGGTTCAAGGGCAGTACTACTCCCAGCCAGAGACACATATATATGTTAGCTCTTCTTTTCCTAGACTGTAACTGTTTCAGAGGCCGAGAAAGTCAACTTTCCTCCTAACTCTCATCTAGAGATAACTATTTAGCCTAGAGTTTGATGTGACAGCCACGAGAAGCAGAAAAGGAAAGAATGATATTACTGACATTGGGCTAGAAGCTAAAGTTGGTCAGGCCTGGGAGGGGAAAGATGGAAGGAAGGAAAGGGAGAGAAAATTGAAGGCAGATTGCCAAGGGAGAAGCAGTAGGCAAGAGTTTGTATTTACTAATCTCCAAGAAAAAAGCATCAGTCAAGGACAGAAGAAGCCTGGTCAGCCCTCTACCTCATCATTTTGAATTTTTTTTTATTTTTGCTGTCAGTTAACTCTTAAACTTTCTGTGAAGAAATACAATTCAGATCTGATTTAAATAGGAATTCTCAAACACCCAAACTACATCCCCACTTTTCTTAAGGTTTGAGGATCTCACAGCAGTATTAGAGGCAGCAACATTGAAAAGAAGAGTGGAATTCTGCTTTGTCTGACACATGATACAAGACTCTGTACTAACACATTGTTTCAAACATGTATTTATTGAGCACCTACTAAGTGTCTGGCACTGTACTATGCTCTAGAAGTACAGTAGGGAACAATACTGGCAAGAGGTTGTTGTTGTTGTTGTTGTTGTTGTTACTGAGTTCTATTTTTGTAATGATCGGTAGAATGTGGGAATAAAGAGGAAAGGTCAAGTATGACACAGGTTTCTGGCTGAGATGACTGAACAGATTACTGAAAAGAAAATGAATAGAGGAGGGAGGAAGATAAGTTTTATTTTTGAAAGTAGGCATAGTGTGGTGGTTATAAACCTGAATGCTTGAGGCAGATTGTCTAGGTTTAATTTCTTACTTTACCACTTTACTAACATGGGGTGAGTTACTTCATCTCTCAGCATCTCAGTTTATTCATCTCTAAAGTGGGGCTAAAGAAAGTCCATACTTAGTGGAATGTTATGAAGTTAAATGAGATATTATCTATAAAAAGCACTTAAAAACAGTGCTTGACATTTGGTAAGTTCTATATATAAGTTTGATGATATTATTATTATTATTATTATTATTATTATTATTATTATTATTAGAAATTTTGAGTTTGAGATGTTTATGGAACAGATATCTATAAACACTTATGAGAGGGCTTTAGAGCTAGACTGCCAGAGTTTATAGCTCAGCTCTTCCACTTACTGGCTATGTGTCTTTGGGAAAGCTATTTAACATTTCAACCTCTTCATCTGTAAATAGGGATAGTCACAGTATCAACTTCACAGGATGAGGATTAAATGAGTGCATTCGCATAAAGCACGTAGAACAATGCCTTGCACCTAGCTCAATTAACTATTAGTAACATTGATATTATTAGTATTATCATTTGATTAGAGAAGTCAAGCAAGCAGTTGGATATATAGGTAGGAAACTCAGAAATGAGATTCCTGAAAATCAGATAGAAGCCTATATTGTTGTTGGTTTTCTAAAATCCAAATGAAAACAAACAAAAAAATGTTACTGAAAATAGAAAAAGACCAATCGTTAGTTTTTGTAATAAAGTTCAACATATAATTCTTAGGCACTGACTTTGCGTCCAGGGTACAGAGGTGAACCTAATATCATTTCTGCTTTTAGTAAGCTTCCAAACCAAAAGACTATTTTGAAATCCACACCCACCATTTGGGGCCTTAAAATTTACTTCTCTTCAACAGGGTTCTATTGTGCCTATCAGAGTGAAATATTAAAAATAATCACAACTAGGGCACAGGCACTGATCAATCATGTCAGATTTAAGTGCATGCATAAAGTTTTAGAGGCCTCTGTTTAGTCACATATAACCCTTTATTTGTTGGTTCACAGGAATGACATGGGAGAAGGGCCTGTTCATGGGGAGAGATCAGGATGGTAGTTGAGGAGAGGGCACTTAGGAGGCTGGGGGCAGCAGCTATTTATAAACTGATGCAGAAATATTTTTATATTCTAATCATTGGAATTCTTGTACTAGCAGTACCAGCTAAAATGTCAGGCTTGGTGTGGGACTTTAATCTTTGCCATTTTCTCCTCTTGTCTAGAAAAACCTAAAATCTATGAGAAGGAAACAGATTTGAAGAACATCCAGCCAGTACTCCTAGGCAGTGAGAATATCCTTCGCTGTACAGCAAGTGGCCTGCCTGTGCCCTCCTTCATGTGGGCCTGGGAGCCCTGCGGCCAGAAAGATGAGCTGTAAGTAACTTGTAGGCCAAAGGACTTCACATGGTCTAGACTCTTGGATTTACTGAGCTACATGAGAGACTAGAAGTGTTAAGGAGATTTTGTCTTCCATATGATATGACAGGTATTGTAAGTGGTCTTGGAATGGGGCCTGGGAAGCTAAAAGAAGAGGTAGTACTTCAATAGTTGCTAAACCTCAGGTTTTTGCCAGTTCTTTCCAAAGTCACAGCTTGAAATTAGAGATAAATGCAATTGTTATTTATAGGCTACGGAAATTTGGATTTAGATCATGATTTGATATTTAAGTGTGAGATAAACAGAATAGGGCAAATTTCCAAATATTTGTCACTGAATGGGAAAAAAAAATCAGTAATGGGCTTGGAAAATGGACATTTCATCAGTTTGAGAACTGCTTCCATGATAAGCCTGATTGGAGTGTAACCCCACAATGGGAAATCTGTCTTCAAATAACATTTTTAGATCACAGTACACTCATTTAGGCTCCTATTATCCTAGTGTAGAAGGTAAGATAGAAATTCTTTTTCTTCAGTAACAAATGGAGATATGGAGGCTAAAGGGGATAAATGATTCACTTTCCACAACACAGGAGTTAAGAGAGACATCACAATGAGAGCCAGGTACGCTGACTCTTACCTATTAAGAGCTTCCATTTATTGAGGCCCTACTATATGCCTGGGACATATTAGATAATTTGATTTTGCTCTGGGGCAATGAGCTCTATTTCAAAGTGGCTACTTTAGTCACCTCTAAGAAAATCAGTCAC
>NW_024341372.1:449172-488710 GCF_902729225.1 Pteropus medius | reverse complement strand
AAATTCAGAGAGGTGAAGTGAATTGCCCCCAATCCAAGAGTAAGCAGCATTTAAGAATACTTTATCAATGTTTACCCAGTTTCTATCACAACACTTTCCCCCACAGGCTTGCCACATGAGAAATTTTGTGCTTAGCCTTAACTCTGAAAGGGAGCAGAGGATAGTTTACTTGGGTTCTCATTGTTGTTTGAAAGGCGACATGTTAGCTGACCAGGGAAGTTCATCTTATTAACTCATTGCTGTACTGTGCTGAAGTTGGAGTTCTAAGCACATGGTAATGAATGAGAGAGTATAAAAAGGTGATAGTTGATCTCTGAATGGAGAGAGTCTAGGAAATCCAATTTGGAAGGCCCAGGGTTTGACGATATAGCCTTGGTTCAGAGGAAAATCTAGGGAATATAGTTATTAGACCAAGATCTAGATCTTTAATTAGAAGGGCCTGTCAGTCTGTGTCCCACAGGTACTTTCAAGCCAGCTCTCATAAGCTAGCTCCTCTCAATTGCTTCCTACCTACAAATAGGTGCTTAGGAAGCATTCTTATCTCTGTAGACACCAGGAAAGTGTTCTTGGGGCGTGGGGATAACAGTGGTCCTATCAACTTGCTTACTTTGATTCTGCCCTGCTTTCTTTCCTTATTCTGACATTCTGTAACTCCTAAGTCACTTTCTTTGTTCTCACTCAGCTGAGCTACAGTACAGCCAGTTGTATTTTTTAAACCAATTTTCTATTTGGGAAAAAAAAGGAGGGTGGATTAAATATTTTTCCTAGGAAAATACCTTTTCCAAGTACCTTTCCTAACAAAGTTTTTAAGTGAACAGTTATTGAGTGCCTACTATATTCTAGAAACCATATTAGAATACAATAATACATACTATATCTCTCACATTTATATGAAAATTGAATGGAGCTAATTTTAGCCATTTCATGAGCTTGTTTAGAGATTCAAATCTTGGTTGTACATCGGATAAATATCAGACCAAAATTTCTGAGTCATAAGGTAGTTCTATTTTTAATTTTTTGAGAAAACTCCAAACTATTTTCCATAGTTACTGCACCAATTTGTAATCCCACCAATAGTGCATGAGGGTTCTCTATTCTACACATCCTCGCCATCATCTGTTGTTTGTTTATTTATTGATGATAGCCATTCTGAATGATGTGAGGTGATATCTCATTGTGGTTTTAATTTGTATTTCTTTGATGATTACTGATATTCAGCACCTTTTTATATGTCTTTGGCCATCTGTATGTCCTTTTTTGGAGAAATTCAGGTCCTCTACCCATTTTTAATTGGATTGTTTGCTTTTTGGTGTTGAGTTGTATGAGATTTTTTATAGATGGTTGCATTAAAAAGATGTGGCATATATATACACACACACACAATGGCATATTACTCAGACACAAAAAGGAATAAAATCATATGACAACATGGATGGACCTAAAGGGTATTATGCTAAGTGAAACCAGTCAAATAGAAAAAATCAAATGCCATAGGATTTCACTTTTATGTGGAATCTGAAAAAAAAAACGAATAAATGAAACAAAAGAAAAACACAACCATAGATATTAGAGAATGAGCTGATGGTTGCCAGATGGGAGGGAGGTTGGGGACTGGGTGAAAATAATGAAGGGAATAAGAAGTACAAATTGGTTGTTACAAAATAGGCACAAGGATGTGAAGTACAGCAGAGAGAATATAGCCAATAATATTGTTATAACTATGTATGGTGTCAGGTGGGTGCTGGACTGATCAGGGGGATCACTTTGTATGTTATATGGATATCTCGCCACTATGCTGTTCATCTGGAACTAATATCGAATGTCAAGTGTAATTAAAAAATAAGAATTAAAAAATTTGATTGAACACAAAGAACCAGAAAGGAGTATGATGGGGAGCAAAACCTACTTCGGATTAAAAAAAAAAAAAAAGATTTTGACAAAGAAAGACTTTATGAGGAAGAAATATTTAATCTCAGACTTAAAAGATAAGGAGCCAGCCATGAAAAGAGTTATGCAACAGAAATATAATCTTCTAGTAGCCACATTATACAAAGTAAAACAAGTAAAATTAATTTGAATAATATAATTAACACAATATATCTAAAATATTGTCATTTCATAAGCAATCAATATAAAATATTAATGAGACATTTTTCAGTCTTTTTCATATTAAATCTTTGAAATCTTATGTGTATTCTATACTTAGAGAACATCTCAATTTGGAGTAAGCCCATTACAAGTGCGTATTAGAATCTCCATGATATGGCTAATATTAGCTCCACTTAACAGTTGGGAAAACTGAGTCTCAGAAAAAGGAAGTGAGTTGTCAGAAGCCATATAAACTAATAGTGCTTGAGTTGAATTGCAATTCTGCTGAATACAAGTCTAGTACCTTATCATTCCCTCTAATAATCTGCCTTCCTGTATATCTTCGCTAATCCACAGCTCCCCAGAACTACTCTCATGAGCCTTCCCTCTTTGCTTAAGGTTCAGAGTAAGAGAATTAATTCAGGAGGAGATACCAGTAAAGGAGATTTATATAGGGCTTTATATTCTGTCAGCCTAGAAACAAGGGTATGGCCTAAATAAGAATAATACTTAGTCTTATGTTCACTGACCTCCAGCCACACAGGCCTCCTTGCTCCTCTGACATGTCAGGCATGTTCCTATCTCAGGACCTTTGCATTTGTTCTTCCCTCTACCTGTAATTCTCTTCTATAGGAATATTTATGGCTCACATTTGATTTCTTAAGACTCTGTTCAAATGTCACCTCCTCAGACAAGCCTTCCCTGGCCATTTTGTCTTCTAAAATATGTACTTTCCCAACCCATTAATTTGTTTGCATATAACCTTGATAGGATTAAAATTGCTTTACTGTAAATCAGGGGAGGATTCCTATCCAGAATTCTCTGGGTGATATACCTTCCTAGACCAGAAAGTATACTCTCTGCAATACTTGTCATGCTTCAGACCCTTTCTATTGACAAGACAGTAAATGTAGTCTCATTTTTTTTCCCCCAGATGTATGGAACGGGGCAAGCGGATCCAGCTTTCCAATGAGACTCTGAAAAGTGATCTCCCTATAGACAACAGGATCCTGTCCATTGAGGAGATGGTAGTAACAAACGGGAAAAAAACAAAGGTAGACTTCTGGGAGTTGCTGTAGTAGAAGTGACCTCACAAGCAGTATATGAGTGGGCCTGCTGTTCAGGCACTGATGTCACATCAGGAGTGCCTGGGATCTAGGGTCTGGTTGAAGACTGTTGATTATAAAAACCAAGCTTTAGTCATGATGTAGCTTCCTTTTTATTAAAAAAAAAAAGTCTCCTCTTAGGTCAACTCTTCCTGTGTCCCAAGGTGTTGAAAATATAGCCAAATTGTGGGATTGCTTCAAAGAGGATTGTTGTGAAAGCAGCTGCTCATCTTGAATTCTGGAATCTCTCAGGCAACCAGAAAGAAAAGCATTTACAAGTCATTTTGGGGAAAAAGTGTCAGAGAATGGCTTTTACAATTCCATACAGTATATACACACAGTATATACAGGCCTAGGTTTGCTTGGTTCCGTCAGACTTATGATCAATCTCTCTATTCAAAGAAAGAAACAAAAGAAAATGTCATAATGTGGGCATCAATTAGAATATGGCAAATGAAGAAAAAAGGAACATCAATTAAGGTTTGTAGGATTTTACCAAGAATGGCAGTGCTGTGCAATGAAAAATTCATTAGATTGAGACCCAGAAGATCTCTTTTGGAATACTGGCTCCATCAATTATTCACTAGCTCTGTGGCTTTGGGCAAGTCACTTCCCCCTATGGACTTCAGCTTTGCAATCAATAAAATTCATTTATTCATTCATTCAATAATTATTTATTGGGTCTACTATATGTCTGAGACTGTGACAGGTATAAACCAGACATCCTTTCTGTCTTCATGGAGCTTATTAAACAATAGATTAAAACAATAGACCAGTAATTTTTAAAATGCGGATTATTGAAATATTCATGAATTAAAAAAAAAGAGTATAAGGTAATGTTGGCATGATCTACTTTAAATAAAAAAGCCTATTTGGCAAAGAAAAACTTCCTAAGGAAGAAATATTTAATCTCAAACCTAAAGGACAAGGAGCCAGCCATGCAACCAGTTATGCAACAGAAATACAATGCAAGCTATAAGTCTAAGTCATGAATTTTCTATAAGCCACATTATACGAAGTAAAAAAAAGTGTAATTAATTTCAATAATATATTTAACCCAATATGCTCAAATATTATCATTTCATAAACAATATAAACTATTAGTAAGATATTTTCAGTCTTTTTTATACTGTTTTTGAAATCTTGTATGTATTCTATATTTACAGACTCATTTGGAGTAGTTGCATTTCAAGTGCTCAGTAGCCACATGTGACTCATGGATATCGTATTAGACAGTGCACATCTAGGCATTTTGTAAGGCCCTGAGGCCATAAAGTGTTCGGAAAATTGGAGGAATAGACAGTAAGACAGTGTGGCCAAAGTGTGGTAAGTGAGGGAAAGAGTGACAAAGATTGAACTCAGAGGCAGGCATGGAGTTGATGAAAGACAATGGAAGACATGGCAAATCTTCATTATTTCATCCTCAGTGCAAAGAGAAGCTCTGTAAGGATTTTCAAAAGCATGGCTCAATATATCTTTTAATGAGATCACTCTGTTTACTGTGTGATTTGCTTGAAAGCTTTAGTTGCTTTGAATGGAGCAAGAGGAGAATCAGAGAGAACAGTTAGAAGTCTATCACTGTGCTATAGGCAAGAGGAATACTGGCTGGCACTTGGAAGGTTGCAGTATAGATAGAAAGAACTAGATGAATTTTGGATATGTTTTGGAGGTATCACTGGCAAGTTTTGCTGATGAGTTGTATGTGGTTGAAGGTGAGGGAAAGAGAGAAATCAAGAATATCCCTAGCCTTATGTCTTAACCGACTGAGTAGTTTGTTTGTTTGAAATATTTAATATTTTTTCTCTTTTTACCCATCCCTAACCCTCCACAACCATCAGCTTATTCTCCATATCTATGGTTGTGTTTTTCTTTTGTTTCATTTATTCAATTGTTTTGTTTTTTTAAGATTCCACATAAAAGTCAAATCCTATGGTATTTGTCTTTCTCTGACTTATTTCACTTAGCATAATACTCCCTAAGTACATCCATGTTATTGCAAATGGCAAGATTTCATTCTTTTTTATTGCTGAGTATTATTCCGTTGTATGTATATACCACATCTTTATCCATTCATCAATGGACAACAAGTTTACTTCCATATCTTGGCTATTGTAAGTAATGCTACACTACTATTGTAAGTAATGTAGGATTGCATATATCTTTTTGAATTAATGTTTTGTTTTCTTCAGATAAGTACACAGTAGTAGAATTGCTGGGTCACATGGTAGCTCTATTTTTAATTTTTTGAGGACTCTCTGTACTGTTTTCCATAGTGGCTGCACCAATTTATAATCCCATCCACAGTGCACAAGGGTTCCTTTTCTTCATATTTTTGCCAGCACTTCTCATTTGTTGATTTTTTTATAGCCATTCAAACAGGTGTGAAGTGATATCTCGTTGTAGTTTTAATTTGCATTTCCCTGATGATTAGTCCTTGTCCACTATCTATCTGTATATCCTGTTTGTTAAGTTGTATGAGTTCCTAATATATTTTGGATATTGACTTCTTATCAGATGTATCATTTGTGAATATATATTTCCCATTCAGTAGATTCTTTTCATTTTCTTGATGGTTTCCTGTTTCTGTGAAAAACTTTTTAGTTCAATGTTGTCCCATTTCCTCTTATTGTTGTTGTTATCTTTGTTAGAGAAGTTGCATCTGAAAAGATATCACTAAGACAGATGTCAAAGAGGTTATTGCTGTTTTGTTCTAGGGTTTTTATGGCTTCAGGTCTTACACTTAAGTCTTTAATCTACTTCGAGTTTATTTTTATATATGGCATAAGAAAGTGGTCCAATTTCATTTTTTTTTGCATGTATCTGTCCAGTTTTTCCAAAACCACTTATCGAAGAGACCATCTTTACCCCCATTGTATATTCTTGCCTTCTTCGTCATAGATTAATTGGTCATATTAATGGCAATTCATTTCTGGATTCTATCTTCTATTCCATTGATCTATATATCTGGTTTTATGACAGTACCGTACTGTATTGATTATTGTAGTTCGTAGTATAGACTGAAGTGGGAATGTGTGATATCTCACACTTTTTTTTCTCAAGGTTTCATTAGCTATTCAGGGTCTTTTGTGGTTTCATATACATTTCAGAATATGTAGTTCTAGATGTGACAAGAATGTCATTGGTATTTTAATAGAGCTTCCATTGGATTTGTATACTGCTTTAAGTAGTAAGGACATTTTAACAATATTAATTCTTCCAATCCATGAGCATGGTATATACTTCCCTTTATTTGTATCCTCTTCAATATCTTTCTTTAATGTCTTATAGTTTTCAGAGTATATGTCTTTCGACTCCATTTAAATTTATTACTAGGTATTTTATATTTTCTGATGCTATTGGAAATGGGATTGTTTCCTTAATTTCTCTTAGTGATCATTCTTTATCGGTGTATAAAAACATAACAGATTTCTGTATATTGATTTTGTATTCAGTGTCTTTACTGAATTTCTTAGTTGTAACAGTTTTTGAATAGAGTCTGTAGGTTTTTCTATACATAGTATTATCTCATCTACAAATAGTAAGAGTTTAACTTTTCCCTTTTTGATTTGGATGCCTTTTTTCCTTTTCCTTGTCTAATTTCTGTGGCTAGGGCTTCCAATACTATGTTGAGTATAAGTGGTGATAGTGGGTCTACTTTTCTTTTCTCTCATCTTAGCAGAAAAGATTTCAGCTTTCTATTATTGTGTATGATATTAACTATGGATTTTTCATATATATGCTTTAGTAAGTTGGAGTATGTTCCTTCTATACCCACTTCATTGAGAGTTTTTATCATAAAAAGATGTTGAATTTTGTGAAATGAGTTTTCTGCACCTATTGGGATAATCATATGGTTTTTTATACTTCATTTTGTTAATGTGATACATCCTGTTAATTGGTTGATAAATGTTGAAACTTCCTTGCATCTCTCAGATAAATCTCACTTGATCATGGTATATAATCCTTTTAATATATTGTTGAATCCGGTTTGCTAATATTTGTTGAGAATATTTTCATGTATGTTAATCGAGGATATTGACCTGTAGTTTTCTTTTTTTGTAATGTTTTTGCCTGATTTTGGTATGAGGGTAAGCCTTGTAGAGTGTGTTTGGAAGCATTTCTTCCTCTTTGATTGTTTGAAATAATTTAAGAAAGCTAGGCATTAATTCTTCTTTATAACTTTGGTAGAATTCATCTCTGAAGCCATCTGGTCATGAACTTTTATTTTTCGGGAATTTTTGTTATTATGGCTTAAATATCATGGCTAATTATTAGACTTTTTAGATTTTCTATTTCTTCTTAGTTCAGTGTTGGAGGATTATATACTTCTAGAAATTTATAATTCTTTCTAGATTGTCAATTTTTTGGCATATAATTATTGTTTATAACTTCTCTTTAATTTATAATTTTATTTATTTGGGCTTACTCTTCTTTTTTCTTTATAAGATTAGCTAAAAGTTTGTCAATTTTATTTATCTTTTCAAAGAATGAGCTTTGAGTTTCATTGATCTTTTCTACTTTTTAAAAATTTCTATTTTGTTTATTTCTGGTCTGATCATAATTATTTCTTTCCTTATGTTTACTCTGGATTTTGTTTGTTCTTCTTTTCCTAGTTCCTTTAAATGTAGAGTTAGATTGTTTACTTGGAATATTTCTTGTTTTTTTGAGTTAGGCCTATAATGATATGAACTTTGCTCTTATTACTGATTTTGCTGTATCCCAAAAGTTTTGATATGTTGTATTTTCATTCTCATTTGTTTCTATGTTTCTCTTGATCTCTCCTTTTATTTCTTATTTTGCCCAGGTTTTTTTTTTTTTTTTGTAGCATGTTTAATCTCCACATATTTGGGTTTTCGCACTTTCTATATTTGATCTCCAGTTTCAAAGCATTGTGGTCAGAGAATATGTTTGGTATGATTTCAATCTTCTTAAATTTCTTGAGGCTAATTTTGTGTCTCTACATATGGTCTATCCTTGAGAATGAACCATGTGCACTGGAGAAGAATGTATAATCTGGTACTTTTAGATATAAGGCCCTGTAAATGTTGATTATGTCCAGTTGGTTTAATGTGTCATTGAAGATTGATATTTCCTTATTGACTTTCTGCTTGGATGATCTCTCCATAGTTGACAGTGGGATATTAAGGTCCCCTACTGTAATTGTGCTTCTGTCAGTTCTTCCCTTTAATTCTGTTAGTAGTTGCTTTATATATTTGGTGTTCCCTGATTGGGAGCATATGTATTGATGTGTCATATCTTCTTGATATATTGTCCCTTTTTTATCATTATGAAATGTTCTTCTTTGTCATTACCTTTTTTATATTGAAGTATATTTCATCAGAGATGAGAATGGCTACACCCGCTTTTCTCTGGATTCCATTTGCTTGGAGTATCATTTTCCACCCTTTGAGTCTATATTTGTCTTTGCAGCTGAAATGTGTCTCTTGAAGGGAGCGTATGGTTGAATTTTGTTTTTTGATCCAATCTGCTATTCCATGACATTTTATTAGTGAGTTCAGTCCATTTACATTAAGGATAATTGTTGAAATACAAGCAGGTTTTTTTTATAGCCATTTTATCTATTATTTTCTGGTAGCTCAGTGTCTCCATTGTTTCTTCATCCCATGTTTCTGTTTGTTATTTTGATTTAGTGGTATTCTATGATTTTTCCCTCTGTTCCCTCTTGTTTTATGTTATGTGTCTCAGTTCTGGATTTTGTGTGTGTGTGTGTGTGTGTGTGTGTGTGTGTGGTCACCATTAAGTTTATGTAAAGGAAAGTTTCATATATGTAGTAGTACTTATTTTCTGCTCGTGTCTTACCTCCATCCCCCTTTGCCAAATCAGATCTTTACTCTCTCCACTTTTCTGTCTTTGTTGTCTCAGATTATCCCTATTTATGCTTTGAGTTCATTTCTAGGTTACAGTAGCTGTTGTCTTCTTCTTCTTTTATAAAATGTTATTTTGACCTTTAACCATTATGTAATATTTAAATTTATAATACCCTTTCTTAGTAAGGGTTACACTTTCGTGCTTTTGTCTGCTTGTAAGTCATCTTACTCATAGTTCTGTACTTTTTGTCCTTTTGTTTCAGGTAGAATGACCCCATTCACGATTTCTTGTAATGTGGGTCTTTTGGTGGAAAATTCCCTCAGCTGTATGTCTGAAAGGTTTTTATTTCTCCTTTGTATCTAAAGAGGAACTTTGCTGGATATTTTATTATTGGCTGGTAATTTCTCTTTTTTAATGATTTGAATATTTGATTTCACTCCCTCCTAGCTTGTAGAGTTTATGCTGATATAGCCAATAATAATCTAATAGGTTTTCCTTTATAGGTTGCCATCTTCTTTTCCATGGCTGCCTTAAGAATTCTTTCTTTGTCATTAATTTTTGACAATTTATATAATGTGTCTTGGAGAAGGCCCTTTTCGGTAGAGATAATTGGGTGTTCTATTTGCTTCTTGAATTCGAAGATCCAACTCATTCCTTAGATTTAGGAAATTCTCGTCAATTGTTTGTTTGAATTTACTCTGTTTCCTTCTACTTTTCATTTCCTTCTGGTATACCCATTATTCTTATATTGCTTTTTCTGATGGTGTCAGATAGTTCTTATAGATTTTTTTCATTTCTTTCGCTCTCAAGTCTCTCTTCTCCCATATTTGTCATTTTCAGATTTCTATCTTCAATATCACTAATTCTTCCCTCCATCTGGTCAGCTCTATTTCCTAAGCTCAATATTTCATTTTTAATCTCTTTTGTTAAGTTCTTCAGCTCCAGAAGTTCCATTTGTTTTTTTTTTTTTAGTGTTTCAATCTTTTTGATAAAGTATTCTTATTATTCATTGATTTTGTTTCAGAGTTTATTGAATTGCCAATCAGAATTCTCTTGCACTTTGTTCAGTTTTTTTCAGAACTGCAATCTTGAATTCTCTGTCATTTAAATCACATATTTCCATATTTTAAAATTTATTTTCTAGAGATTTTCCATTTTATTTCTGAACTACCTTGTCACCTTGGTTGTTCACAGTATTCGATGGATTATTTCTCTGCCTAGGCATTAATGGGAATGTATTCTGCTTTTTTTTTTTTAATTATTATTTAGAGTGATCTCTCTTTAGCAGGTTGATAAGAAGAGGTTTTGCTTTTGTTTTCTAGTATGTAGCACAGAAGCCTCCTGCACTTCCTAGGCCTTCCAGATTTCTGCTTTATGGCAAAACAACAACAAAAACAACAATATTGCCCTTTATTCCCTAGGGAGGTTTCTGTCGCTTCAATCCTAGGGCTCCACCCCCATTTGGAAATGTGAAAGGTGCTGAGGATTCAAGCCTCTGAAGGACATCTGAAGTCCTGGTGTTACCCTAGCAGCCAGATGGAGTGCTGAGATACCTTCCCTCAAATCAGCCTGGATGGGTGGTGGTGGGGTAGGTTGGGAGAGTCCACCAGTATGTCTGTATGTTTTCCTTCCAGTAATGCTGGCTGATAAACTTCAGCTGCGTTGGTTTTATATCTCTGCCTCTGTCATTTGAACTAGCCACAGTGTGTGACTCAGTTCTCGTGGAACTTGCTGCTGTAATTTACCCTGGGACCTGCACTAGCTCTGGGAGGGTACAGAGTGGTTAAGTTCTGGGATGATGGGGAAGAGGCCAGGCTCCCTGACTCAGCTTTCTGCCTGGAAGTAGTGGTTGCTAAAACACAGCTATTGCCCCTCTGTTTCATCTCAGCCCTGTTCACTGGGATCTGCTGTGTGGATTATGCTGATCATTCAGGCAGGAATGCTGGGGGCTACAGAAAGTACAAACCACCACCTAATTAACCCCTTTACCCACTTCTTGCAGAAACCTCTGGGCAGTTTTCTTTTCTCTTCCTTTCCTCCTCCCTTGCTTGCTGGATTTGCCCACCTTCAGATGCTCTGATGCGCACATCTCTCAGATTTGTGTGCTAGGCTGGGTGGTTTCTGTTGGATCATAGCTGTTCACTTTGTTGTAATTTCAAGGGGGAGAGATCAAGGGGATCTCTCATGCTGCCATGCTTCTGATGTCACTCTTTTCTTATTTTTTAGTATTTATTATTTTTCAATTACAGTCGACATACAACATCATATTAGTTTCAGGTATACAACATAGTTATAATATATTTATATAACTTATAAAGTGATCACTCTGATAAATCTAGTACCCATATGACACCATACATACTTATCACAATGTTATTGACTATATTCCCTATGCTATAGTTAACATCACCAGGACTATTTTGCAACTATCAATATGCACTTCTAAATCCCTTTCTCCCTTTCCTTTGTCCTCCCTCCCATCTGGCAACAACGAAAATGTTCTCTGTATTTATGAGTCTGTTTCTGTTTTGTTTGTTCATTTTGTTTTTTAGATTCCACATATAAGTGAAATCATATGGTATATATCTCTCTGACTTAATTCACCTAGCATAAAACCTTCTAGGTCCATTTATGTTGTTGCACTTGGCAAGATTTCATTCTTTCTTGTAGCTGAGTAATGTTCCATTGTATATATATACCACTTATTCTTTATTCATTCATTGATGAACACCCAGGTTGCCTCCATAGCTTGGCTATTGTAAATAATGGTGCAATGAATACATAGATGCATATGTCTTTTCAAATAAGTGTTTTGGGTTTTGGAGAGAAGTACCTAGAAGTGAAATTGCTGGGCCCTTCTTTGTCTCTTATTATAGCCTTTGCTTTAAAGTCTATCTTGTCTGTTATAAGTATTACTAACCTAGCAATTTTTTGTTCCATTTTTATAAATTATCTTTTTCTATTTCTTTACTTTCAGCCTCTGTGTTTCTTTTGATTTGAAGTGAATCTGTTGTAGATAGCATATTTAAGGGGCTTGTTTTCTTATCCATTTAGTCACTCTATGACTTTTGATTGAAACACATTAATCTATTTAAATAATTGTTGATAGATATGTACTTATTGCCATTTTATCATTCACATCATTCACATTTTTTATCTTTTTTTTTCTTTCTTCTTAAAGAAGTCCCTCTAACATTTCCTGTATAACTGTCTTGGTGGTAATAAATTCCTTTAGCTTTGTCTTGTCTGGGAAACTCTTTATCTGTCCTTCAATTCTAAATGATAGCTTTGCTGGGTAGAGTAAACTTGGTTGTAGGTCTTTGCTTTTCATCACTTTGAACATTTCATCCCAATCTCCTCTGGCCTGAAAAGTTTCTGATGAGAAACCAGCTGACTATCTCATGGGAGCTCCTTTGTAGGTAACTAATAGTTTTTCTCCTGCTGCTTTTAAGGTTCTCTCTTTGTATTTAACTTTTGTCATTTTAATTATAATGTGTCTTGGTGTGAACCAATTTGAGTTCATCTTTTTTGGGACTCCGTGCTTCCTGGAATTGTATATCTATTTCTTTCACCAGGTTAGTAAAGTTTTTAATCATTATTTCTTAAAATAGATTTTCAATTTCTTGCTCTCTCTTATATTCTGGTACTCCTAAGATGCACATATCAGTACACTTGATATTGTCCCAGAGACCCCTTAAACTATCCTCATTTTTAATTTTCTTTCTTGTTGCTGTTCTGATTGGGTTTTTTTTGCTACTTTACCTTCTAAATTGTTGATTTAATGTTTTACTTCATCCAATCTATTGCTGATTCCTTCAAATGTATTCTTTATTTTAGTTATTTTTTCTTCTTTCTAAATGGTTCTTTTTTTTTCTCTACTTTTATATTACCTATGTTTTTGTTGAAGTTTCATTGAGATCATTGAGCATTCTTTTAACCAGTGTTTTACACTCTACATTTAGTAGATTTCTCATCTTCTTTTTGTTTAGTTCTTTCTCTGGAGTTTTGTTCTGTTTCTTCACTTGAGACATGTTTTTTGTCTCCTCATTTTGGCTGGTTTTCTGTGTTTGTTTTTATGTATTAAATAGAGCTGCTACTTCTCCCAGTCTTGGTAGAATGGTCTTATGTAGGAGATGTCCTGTGTATCCCAGTAGCATTATCTTCCTGATCACCTGAGCTGGGGGTTCCAGATCTGCTGCTTGTGTTGTTTGTGTATACCTTTCTGTTGTAGTTGACCCTTGATTGCTTTTGGCATGTTACTAGGAGAGACTGACTTTTAGTCTAATCGATTGTGAAGACTGGCTATGATAACAGTAGAGGAGCTGTTGTGCAAGAGTCAACTCTATGGAGCTGGATTCACTTTAGTGGGGCTCTAGTACCTGCCGAGTTTGCTCTTTGGGTGCATCATTTGTGGCAGTGGTTAGGTTGTATTTTGCTGCAGTCTGAGGCTGGTCACCAGGTAGATTGGTTCTGGGACCTTTTAGAGTGACTCTGGAACAGGCCAATTTCAGCTGCTGCCTGTGTCCTGCCTGGGACTACTTAGTGTGAGCTGCACAGAGATCTACAGATGTTTGCCAGTTGTACTGGGCTTGTTGGTGCCTGGGAGAGGCTAAGCTGCAAACTGAGTCTGGGTGTCTGTATTGCCGGGTGTGAGTCTGCTTAGCAAGAGGTATGGGGCATGCTGAGAACAGAGGATGCTTGTTTCCTAAAGCTTTCAGAGATTTAGGAAAATCTGCAGCATCAACCAAGACAGGCCATTTATGTGGAAAAGCCACTGGAAAAGTCAATGATGGGTTCGCAAGTTAGATGGGGCTGGGTCTCCCAAAATCATTAAGGCAAGGCAAATAGTATTAGCTAGTTTGATGGAGACTCAAATGTGGTGCTTGCTTGAGTATGCTGGCTGGGTAAGGGGAGGGTTCAACAAAGAAACAATGGCTTCTACCAGCACTTCTGTCTGGAAGAAAGCTGCCCCTCCAGCCCTCGCTCTGAAACCAGACAATTCAGTTCCTCTCTATATGTCCCTGGCAGCTTTTGAGCTGCTGGTACAGTGCTGGAGCTAAGATTGAGTGAATCCTTCAGTGAGTAAGTCCATGTATAAGCCTTTTAAGAGGAATGCCTTGCCCTCTAGGAGCCCTCCCTCTCATGCAGCCACTATTTCTGCTGGTTTTCACAGCCAGAGGCAATGGGGAATTCTCTTCCTGACACTGGAAACCTGGGCTGCAGAGCCCAGTGGTGGGACTGAGATCCCTTGCTCCTCTGGGAGGACCTCCACAGCTGAGATATTACTCTCGATTCTCAATCACCAAACACAGATTTGGGACCAGCCTGTTTTGCATCTCCACCCCTCCTACCAGTCTCAAAGTGGCCTTTTATGTATGTCCCCAGTTGTAGGGCTTCTGTTCAGCCAAACTCCAGGCAACTACTGATAATGGCTATTCTGTAATTTAGTTGTAACTTTGATATGTTTGTGAAAGGAGGTACACAAAGCATTTTCCTACTCCACTAAATTGACCTGAGCCCTTTTTAAATATTCTTTACCAGGCAAATTACTTATATCCATTTCCTTATGCTCTTTTCCCTGGGATTTTTATTGTTCCTTCATTTGAGAGATACTCTCTGTAGTTTCATTTTGTTTTGCCCCCCTCCAGCAAATATTTTGTAATTCTAATGACAGAAACAAGAAACAGTAGGAGAACATCAGATTAGAGTCAGGAGGGAGAATGGATCAAGACTTATTCCAGATCCTCTGATAAAAACTTCTGAATTCTGTTTACAATGCAACCTCTCACAAACATGGCGACAGCATTCTGTTGGCTAGATACTGTACTAAGTATTATAAGATTACAATGATAAATCAGATCTGGTTTCTATCCTCAAGAAACATCTTTAAATGTACCTAATCAGGATTTGGAACATGTTACAGGTCTTATATCTGCACTTTTTCCATTAAAGTCCTGTGCAATGGCTGTCTGACACGGATACCTTTTGTTGAATGAATGAATGAATTTTATATATATATATATATAATTATATATATAATTATATTATATATTATATATGTGTGTGTGTGTGTGTGTGTATATATACACACACACACACACATATATAATATAGAGAGAGACAGAGACAGAGAGACAAAGAGAGACAGAGATAGAGAGACAGTGATAGTATCTAATCTTTTACCTGCTATATGAGCTGAATTTCTTTGTTATGATCATTACTATGATGGTGTTAATTTCTCTGAGGGCCAAATGTCAAAGCTATAGAAGGAATTCTGGGCATTAGCAATGACTGAGTTATGAGGCACTTGGGATCCATTGATATTTAAGATGACTGATAAATAGAAGTGCTTAATCTCCAGAAAAGTAACACCAATCATAATCATTTTATGTGGCAGTAAAGTAGGAAAAGGGAGCAATATTAATAAGCATGCTCAATTATGTGTGATTATTGCTGAATTTGCCTGACTCATGCTCAAATAGTACCTAAGACTGGATGTCAGAACAAGCAGCATCTATTATAGAAAGGCAGTTTGTATAAAAAGAGCTAATCATATTTTTGAGGGATAGAGACCTTCTGAGTATTGGACACATTCAGACATTTTTCAAACATGAAAATGGAAATCCAAAAGACAGATGCTCTGTGGACATTCTTTTTGGTGTGGTTAAATAAAATAAACTAAGAATTTGAAGTTAGAAAGCATTGACTTTTGTTCCAATCTTTATAAATTTACTGTGAACTTGAAAAAGTTAACCTCTTTGAGTCTTAGTTGCTCATATATATAATGGGAATTTGATTATACAAATATTAACTGACTTCAGTTAGTTCATCAATATCAAATGATATAAGGTGTGATAAACCATGGTTCAGCCTCAGGTTGGATGGAGTGTTGGGAAGCCTGTGGAAGATTGGAAGCTCAAAGATGCTGTGAATGTGTCACAGGGCTTCAATTGATTCTATCAGTGTGACCACATGGTTTTCTAAACACAGACAAGATGACTCTTGTGAATTCAAAGTCAAGAGAGAAGGCAACAGCTTAACTTCCCTGGGTCTTAGATTAATATAGAGCCCCCATTGAAGGATCAAAAGGTAGAGACATGGGGAGGACTAGAGAATAGCAGGTTTATTTTATTAAGAGTTTATATTTTTTGTAAATGATGAACATGTGTTGAATTTTATCAAATTATTTATTTTTTGCATCTATTGAGATATCATATGTTTGTCTTCCTTTAATGTGTGAACGTGAGTAATTGCATTAATTGATTAGTCTACAGCTAAACCACCCTTGTATTCCTAGGATAAAACCTACTTAGTTATGTTTTTAAATATATATTTATAGCTGAATTTGTTATGTTTATACTTATTTATACTGTTTGTGCCATGTTTGTATGATTGGAATTTAACTTTTTTTCTAATACTGTCTTTGTCTGGTTCTGGCATACGGCACTTGTAAAATGAGTCGAGGAGCATTTACTCTCTTTCCATGCACTGGCTTGGTCTGTTAAGAGAGGTGTATAAATTATCTAGTATGTAATAATGGAAATGGAAGGCAAGGTTTTGGTTATTTATTTATTTATTTATTTATTTATTTACCATTTACTTTTTTTGTCTATTAACTAGTCTTCTAGGTGGTCTCCTATCCAAGTACTAACCAGGCCCGACCCTGCTTAGCGTCTGAGATCAGACGAGATCAGGCATGTTCAGGGTGGCATGGACATAGACGGAAGGCAAGGTTTTGATATATATGATCAAACTGTCTTTTAGAAAGGCTGGGCTCCTTCCTTCAGTAGCATGAGAAAGTACTGCTATATCCAATTTCTTTGATAGTTTGGGTATTACCCTATGCTATCTTAGACATCTCTTCTTACTAGAAAGGATTTCCTACATTGAAACAGATGTACCTCTTATGGTTTTAACAATTGGTCCAAGTTCTGTCATCTTGGTCTTCTCAAAATAAATTCCTCCTATATTGGATATCTCTGGAGAAATCATCCCTGGATAGTTATAGATAGGCTCATGTGTGTAACACCAGTACCTCTATTGAGAGAAACAATAAGGCATGGTGGAATTATATTTCATCATTGACATTTTTGAAATAATTTTAAAAAGACTTTAGACTATTATGTTAAGTGAAATAAATCAGATGGAAAAAAGTTGAGACCCATATGATTTCACTCATATGTGGGATATAAAACTGAAAGCAGCAAATGAATAAGACAAACAAACAGAGACTCACAGACATGGGCAACAGTTTAGTGGTTGCCAGAGGGAAGGGAGAGGGGGGCGATAGTTATGGGTAGAGGGGGTCAAATATATGGTGACAAAAGGAAATTTAACTGAGTGGTGAATACACAATGCAATATATATGTGACTTATTATTGAATTGTACATTTGAGACCTATATAACTTTATTAACCAATGTCAAGTTTAATAAAATAAGTTTTATTAAACCTCAATAAGTTTAATAAAATAAAATTACCTTATTGTTGTTCAAAAGTACTTTATATTCTCAAAGTATTTTTATATTTTACCCCAATTGTTTCCTAGTGTATAACACCCCTCTGAGCTATGCAGGGCATAGACTGCTTACCTTTCTGAATCTCATTCTTCCAAATTTCTATAAAATGAAGTAAGCAAGTTTCCTAGAGTAATTTGATGAAAACTAGCAGAATTTCTATTACTTTCAGAATACAGCCTGCTTTATTACCTTGCAGCTCTGTTTCTAGAGGCCATAGGTAGTTTTTTCTACTGTTCCATCTAAGGCTCTGAGAACTCTTATAATATTAAGCTTTTCCAACAGTAATGAAGGACCTACTGACTTTAAGGAAGATGTTAATTACACCATTCCTATACATAGAAAAACTAAGTCATAGATCACCACTGGAATATATATTGCTTCATGAAGCTAGAAATCTTTGCTCACTTTGTTCAATGCTGTACCACCAGAACATAATTGGCATACAGTAGGTACTTAATAAATATTTGCCAAATAAATAACAAGAGTAGAACATTTGTAGAAATAATAACAGTCTAAAGATGAAACAATGGATTCTCCTCTGGGCAATGAATTAAGACTGATATGGACAAACAAGAACATATTTACAGGCACATAAAATATAATCAGGGAAATAATACACACATTCAGCAATAACTAACAAAAGCAGGCAGTGTGTGCTCATTACTAAGAAAGCAAATTGCAGGACAATGGAATGAGCTAGACAGGTGTGAGATTATCTCTGTATTCTCCCGCTCACTGGCCCTGTGAATTTGGCAAGTCACCTTTCTCTTAAGTAGGTTTCCTCATCTGTATAATGAAATAGGACCACCTTTCTGTCAGTGATTTTGTGAAACATAAGTGAGATATTGTATGTCAAGTTATTTAGCACACTGCCTGATACATAGGAGATGCTTGTTAAAGGATAGATTTCATTGGTTATTTTTATTGATACTAATAGACTCAGAGGAGAAAGCTGTCACCGAGATTGGAGATTAGGAAGGGTTTCATAGAAGAATTTGCATGAAAGAGTGACACAATGCACATTCCTGTCTTTCTCCTCCAGTAGTTTAAAATTTTCTAGGAAGTGATGACTGGAATTAGTCTGTATTCTATATTGGCTTTTAAATAACTAACACACATCAACTATGGCATAAAAGTGATGGCAAGTTTCTACAAAAATACATGACATGGTACAATATTATTTCTAAGAGTACTGTGATGCGCAATGTAATCCAGAGAGTAAAACTTTAAAATATAAAGAGGAATTGATAATAAGTTACTAGATTCATTTAAATGCAATACAAAATGTTTAAATAATGCAAAGGAAGGCAGAAAAGGGGAGGCAATGGAACAAATCAGAGAAGACAAATAGGAAACACATGATAAAATAAATCTGAATATGAGCATACTGATAATTATATTAAATATTAATAGACTAAACAATGAAATGAATAGGCAGAGATACATGGATAACATGAGATAAAAGCAAAACATGAGGATAAAAGCAGAGATAAAAGCAAAACATGAGGATGTGGAGTAAAAGGAACCCTCATATACTTTTGATGGGATTGCAAATTGGTACAGTCACTATGGAAAACAGTCTGGAGGTTCTTCAAAAAATTAAATATGGATCTACCTTTTGACCCAACAATTACACTTCTGGGTGTTTATCCAAAGAAAACCAAAACAATAATTCCTAAAGATCTGTGTATCCCTATGTTCATGGCAGCACTATTTACAATAGCCAAGATATGGAAGCAACCTAGATGCCCATCAACAAATAAAGAAGTTATGGTTCATATATACAATGAAATATTACTCAGCCATTAGAGAAATGAAATCCTACCATTTCCAACAACATGGTTGGACCTAGAGGATATTATGCTGAGTGAAATAAGTCAGACAGAGAATGATAAATACCATATGATTTCATTTACATGTAGAATCTAAGGAACAAAAGGAACAGACTCACAAATATAGAGGACAATCTGGTGATGGCCAGAGGGGAGGAGTGTGTGTGTGCGGGAGGGGCTGGGGGAGAAAGCTGTGAAGGACTAAAGAAGTATAAATTAGTAGTTGATGGTTACGGGGAATGGGAGCATGGCATAGGGAATGAAGTCAGCAGTAATGTAATGACTATGTGTAGAGCCAGAGGAAAGATAGAGTAATCAGGGGAATTGTTTCATAAACTATATAAATGTCTAACCAATGTGCTGTATACTGAAAACTAATAATACAACAAAATAAAATGCTAAAATAAAAAAGCAAAACTTAACTAATAATACAATAAAATAAAATGCTAAAATAAAAGAAGAAAACAACTATGTATAGTCTGTGTACAAGAGACACATTTTAAATACAATGCAGATCTATTTAAAATAAATGAATAATAGATATACACTGTGCAATCATAAGAAGGCTGGCATGGTTTTATTAGTATCAGATAAAATTATTACTAGAAAAAAGATGGGAACATCATAATGATAAAGGGTCAATTTATCAGGAATATATAATAATCACAAATGTGTGTGTGTCTAATAACAGACTCAGAATGAATAAAGCAAAAATTGAAAAAAATCATGGGAAGAAATAGAAAGTTCCACAAACAAAGCAGATTTTAATATTCTTCTCTCAGATATGGTAGCACAACTAGACAAAAATCAGTAAAGACATAGAAAAATTGGAGAACACTATTAATCACCTTAGTTTATTGATATTTTTTAAAACACTGTACCCCCTCAACAGAATACACATTCTTTGCAAGTGCACAGAGTATATTCTCCAAGATATAGCCCAGATTCTATAGCCAAGATATAACCCAGATTCTAAGCTATAAAACAAGTCTAAAAACTTGAAATAAAATCATATAAAGTATGTTCTCTGATGAGAACGTAATTAAATTAGAAATTAATAACAACATAACATCTAGGAAAACTGCAAATATTTGGAAATACCTAACATGGTTTCCTGAAATTCTCCTGTGGGCTAGTAACCATTAAATGAAGGGAAGGTAAAGACAAAGTTCAAATTTTGGGATGAGGGTAATGACTTGTGCTGGCAAATTTCTTTTAGGGACCTACTAAAGCCTTGGAAGATGAAACGCTCTGTTCAAAGCTCATTTTTGTTGACCAGGCGTGACACCTTTTATGCTTAGCTGTTAAAACTGTACTTGAGTAGATAGGATTTACTAAATGGCCTAATTCAGTGTCCAGAACTGAAAATATTGAACACCATCACCTCCAGTTTAAAATAGACATAAACTCAGATACACATGCTTGTGCATAAGAACCTATAGAACACACACACACACACACACACACACACACACACACACACACACACACACACACACACACACACAATCACACCAAACAATTAGAGTGAAAGAAGTTGAACATCTATGGAAACCTCTATATCTTTTATGAAGTCATTTTTACTCTAGAATAATATGAATTTGGCCTTACTCCTTATGGACTTTCTATTTCTACACAAATCTTATTTGAATGAGAGAACTTGGGTAACTCAGCTTTGAGCGTAGGAGGAAGGCTGCAAAGGGAGGCCTAAGACTTGCTTTTGTTGTTACGGAAAGTCAAATTCAGATACCCAGGATATAGCAGTTTTAACGATTACTCTCTTGTACTATCAACTGCAAAGAGTGTATATTAGTTTGTTATTGCTGCTGTAACAGATTACAGTAAGATTGTTAGCTTAATACAATGCAAATGTATCATCTTTTAGTTCTGAAGGTTATAAGTCTCGGTAAAGTGTGGCTCTGCTCGATTCCCTGCTCAGAGTCTCACAAGGCTGAAATCAATGTATTGACAAGGCTGCATTTATTTCTGGAGGCTCTAGGGAAAAATCTGCTTCCAAATTCATTCAGGCTGTAGGACTGTTGTCCCATTTCTTTGTTGGCTGGTGGTGGAGTGTTTCTCAGCTTCTAAAGGCTACCACATACCCTGGTCATGGCCCCCTAATCTAACTTTAAAGCCAGCAACATCATGTTGAGTCCTTCTCATGCCCTGAATTTCGTTCTGCCTCCCTCTTGTGCTGCATCATTAACTGTTCTGTATCTCACTTTCACTTTTAAGAGCCCACCTGGAAATCCAAGATAATCTTTCTATCTTAAGGTCAGCTGATTAGCAGCCTTGATTCCATCTGCAAAGTCCCTTTTGCCATGTAAGGTAACACATTCATGTGACTTAACACTAGGGGGCAAAGGTGATAAGAGTCTAAATCAATCTTACCATAAGTTATAACCCAATAGAGTACTCAAAGGACAATTTCGAGTGAGGTCAAAATTTGTGAGCTTGGAGACAAAACTTGAACAGAAAGAGAAACTGGTAGAGGAAGATTTTGATTTATCTTATTTAAAGTTAAACAAAATCAAACTCTTTTTTGGAGACTTTATTTACTCCCTCTTTCAAAATGATTTTTGTTCCAACTCTGGCTGTGTATTAACTGTGAGACCTCAGTGGGTGATTTGGTTAGATTAGAGAAAATGACACAGAAGGTAAGAGCTGTAAGGAACCTGAAAACTCATCTTGTCTATTATTCACATACTGTAGATGAGGAAACAAATCCAGAGAGGTTAAAGTTCCCCAGCCAACTGATGATAGAACCAGGTCTGGAATCTAGGTCTCCTCATTCCTAGTCCAGTGTGTCATTTCAAATTGATCATGTCTCACAGTGATAATACAGTTGTATATTTTAAAGATAGAATTTATACCAAATTTTCCTTCCTTCCTTCCTTCCTTCCTTCTTCCTTCATTCCTTCCTTCTTCCTTCCTTTACTTCCTTCCTTCCTTGTAGCTTCCTTCCTTCCTTCCTTCCTTCCTTCCTTCCTTCCCTTCTCTCTCTCTCTACTACTCTCTCTCTCTCTCTCTCTCTCTCTCTCTCCCCAGCCCCTCTTCTCTTTCTAAAAAATAACAGTGCCATAATGGGGATAAATAATTCTGGAGGCACATACTATACACCAGCACTGTAAGGGAATACAAGTGTTCCTACCCAGTCAATGGCAATAGTAGGAAACAGGGCTTCCTCAGTTGAAGAAGTAGTCACTGAAATTTCCTCCTCAAGATCTGCATTACAGACCCTGAAGATACTATAATCCTCAAAGGAAAATATTGTTTAGCAGTCAGACTCTGATAATGAGCTTGACCTGAACCTAAATTGATGAATCTCAACTATCTAGTGTGATGTACCCTGTAACTCCATAGCTTGAGACAGGACACCTAAGGAAAAAAATAATTTGGTCTAGTTAATATCAATGAGTACATATTTTCACCGTAAGCCTCTTTGTAAACTAGTTATAGAATAAATATGATTAATGAGAGAAGGTGAGTAGGAAAAAATTCATTCTTGAAAATAGAATCCTGAATTTTTACCTGTGTTCCACTGCTAGATAATAAGGTACTTTTGTTCTCCAGAGCCTACTTATTTAGTTTGGTCTTTATCTAGGCTTCTCTCATTTTCTCCATCCACCTTAATTTTCTTTCTATTGGTTATTTCCATGACAGTCAATGAATAGGAAAGGAGGACAAATAATTTAGACTTCTGAGACATTCTAAGCCAACAACTAATGGGAAAAAGGTTAACTCTAATGGTTAAAAAATGAGACTTAGATTTTCCACTTCCCTCACATAATTTTTTTTTATTATTGCACTAGCCAGAGTGATTATTATCTCTTATGAATACCCTTAATTCTCAAGGCAGTAAAATGTAGTGTTGAAAACAGGGGTTTTCAAGTCAAACTATAGTTCCAGATTTGAATGCCACTTCATTATTTTTGAGCTTCATGACCTTCAGTGGGTTATTTAACCTCTCTAAACCTCATTTTCCTCATGATTTAAAAACATCTTATTAATAGTTTCCACTTTAAAAAGTTGCTAGGAAGATTAAATGAGGTAAAATGAGATAACATATATAAAATACTAATCACTATACCCAACAGAGTAAAAATTATTAAATATTAAGTGTTAGTATTTTGAAACTTATTCTGACTTAGGAAATTAACTCCTATATGGCAGGCTTGTGAATGATTCTATATTTATAACAGTTTCCTCAAGAAATTGGATAATTTCTTATTTTCAGTCCTTTTCCAAAAGATCAACATTCAAAGAAGACCTTGAAAAATGTTTATTAAGTGAATGAATGAATAAATAAATATAACCTCACTTCCCAGGTAGCCTCATGTATCAGTCAGAATGGCCCAGGTTGTGCTATGGAAACAAACAACTCCAAAATCTGATTAGTTCAAAATCAAAGAGGTTTCTATTTTGCCCATGCCATATATCCAATTGCATCAGCAAGAGATTTTTTGTTTGTTTGTTTGTTTTAATTGTATCCATTTATGGATGCAGGCTGGCAGATTAACCATCATCTCAAACACTGTTGATGTTATGGTCAGAGAGAAAGAGCGCTGGAGGGTTTCATCATAGCAATTAAGTGCTCCAGCTTAGAAGGGACCAACATCATTTCTATTCTTAAATTCTTGGCTAAAAATAAGTCACATAGCCCCACTATATTAGAAGGAATCCAGGAAGAAAAATCATTGTGCCTGAAAGGGGCAAGAATCAGAAATATCTGGTGAATAGCATTAATAACTACCATATTTTTTTAAACTGTGACTAATGCATTTCTTCTCTCTCTTTAGACTCTGAGCACCCTGACCATACTGACCAGCAACATTTCTGGTATATACTACTGCATCGCGGTAAACAAAGTTGGCATTGATGAGAGAAGTATACAGTTCTATGTCTCAGGTAAATTCTGAACTGGAGAGGATAAAGAAGGTAGGGAAGATCTTCTATGATATGATGAGAGACGCATGGAAATATATACCTTTTCTCAGCTAGTTCAACTATAGCTGTGCTTACAAAATTGACTGAGAACCTATAATTGAAAGCTTATTAATTGACTTTAAGGTAGAATTCTGCTGAAATGCAAATATCCTGGAAGAGGCCACACATTAAATCAGTATTAGACATTAACATTTTAACCAGAATCTGATTGTTATAACTTTCCTTTGTATTTTTGTGTGATTTACAGTATTCCCACCTCCCTTATATCATGATTTAACTTGCTTCTATCAATTATTGGTTAAAATTAAATTGTAATCATTAATCTAGATGATAAATGATAAGAATAAAACATTAAGAGTTGCTTTCTAAAATATTGTAAAACTTGTTAAATAATTTATTATAATTTAGTCATTTCATTTCTTTATGCCTTAAACAATGATGATTTAATCATTCTTTAAAACCAAAAGCATTATAATTTATTGTAACAATTTAAAAAGTTTTACATATAGTTAAATAATTTAAGCTAATTACTTACCTATATTTCTGTAGGGGGTGAACACAGGCTTTAGAGTCAGATGGATCTTTTTGGATTCAAACCTTGCCTCTGCTACTTTTTCATTAATTGCTTCAGCTATTTGACCTTCTGTTTTATCATCTATACAATGGGAATAATGACACTTACTCCAGAGAATTAGTGTATGAAGATTAAATGAGACAGTATCTATGAAGGAGCTGACATATATTAAGTCCTTAATAAGTGGTAACTATTGTGTATACATTCTCTGGCCATAAACAATAATGATAGAATATATGTAGCCTACGCAGTGAAGTACTTGGCAGAGTCATAGTAGGCAATCAGTACATATTTATTTCTCTGTGCCATCCTCCTATCTTATTTTACTCCTAAGGAAATTATAGGGAAACATGACAGAGTGAGGCAAAGAAGAAATAATGGGAGCAGATCAGGTACTTGGATGGTCAGAATGCTTCATTAAACCAAAGTGGAGGTAAGGTTGTTGAACAGGAGAGTGAGTTCTAAAATGAAAAATATCTCTAGACTGTTTCATACTTTTGTTCACTAGTCAGTGATGTATAATGGTGATCACACTGTAGTTTATCATTCAAGCAAGAAAATAAAAGCAAATGAATCTTCAGGAATGAAGAGTGGTAAACAGAAAAATTAAGCTCTCTAGTTGGAACTTTATTGAAGATTTTTACTTTTTAAGGCAATCCCACTCCTAAATGGTCTTTCCTGGAAGATAGGTCAGAGAAAATAGGATGTGCCATGGAAAGCTAACCATGACAAGTCATGTATGAAGAATCACTACAACTGAGCAGTTTTATTCAGCTGAGAGCTTGTAAAACTTATGGAGGGAAGTAGGAGAACTGAACACAGTGGATAATTTATTGGTATAAACAGCTGCAGTTGTAGATAGCTGCTGCGTTCCCAGTAGTTCATGGCTTTACCAAAACAAGGGCTTCTGGGAACCTCAGATCAATGAGTCTGCCTTTCATTTGGAGATGGATAGAATCCATAATAAACATTAATAACAACACAGCTAATATTTATTGAGCACTTCTTATGTGCCAGGCACTGTACTATATGCTTCAAATGGTTTAATACAACTAATCCTCACTATAGTCTTATTAAGCAGACACCGTTATCATTTTACAAATAAACTGACTGAAGTACACATAAAATATAGCTAGAATGAGGTGAAGCTAAGTGGCATGGATGCATAGTCTATGCTCTGAACAACTTGCTTAATCTTCAAGCTCACTAAAACTCTGAGGCAACCGACATCATATAGAGAAATTTGACACAACTTCTACATAAAACCTCTTCCAAGATTGAAACTGTGAAGACAAAAATCCTTGGTGAGTCAGGGAAAAAGACCCATTGGCCTAGCTTCTGCACAAAAAAGTCACTTTTCTCTTGGGATATTCACTCTGTGATAACTGCTGCCACAACTCTAGCCCCAGAGGGGTTCTATTCCCCTGTTAATACTCATGTCTAAAAATGGGAAAAGAGTAATTTACTTGATTCTCTGTAGCTCAGCTAGATCAAAGCTGAAATATTCAAAATTATTTTTTAAGTTATTAAAAAGTCAAAAAATATCACCTCCTAGGAAGGTATCATAAAGCTGGAAAATCTGGCTCACCTTCAGGTCATGATTCACCACGGAGGTCCCTTTTTAGCTTACCCAGAGACAGTTTCTGTATAGCAGAAAATACTTTATACTTCTACCCCCAGAGGGGATAAGGGCCTGTTTAGACCCTTAGATTCCAGAAGCCTAGAGTAAAGGCCCAGCTTTCGAGCTTATTCTAGTAGTACTTTCTTTGTTTTTGTTTTTGTTGATTGTTGATTATTTGGATACTAAACTGCTACTCCTGAAAATATCATCATACCCACCCTGCAGGGGAGAACTCACCCATATAGGCCTCATCGAGATTAACTTCTTAGAACTGTTTGCTACAGCAAGCTACAGTATAATGTTCACACAGAAAATGCACGCACGAAGAAAGTCATTTATTCATGGTTCCTGTCATCAGAACTCAAGCCTGCCTAACTTATGGGAATTATTTGAGAGGATACATGCAGCTAAAAAAGAAACATTAAACATAATTCGTTTAGACTTTCAGAAAGCCTTCTGTGTAGAAACCTCGAGAATGTTTCACCCTAGAGACAATGTAAAAGGAATGAAGTCACGATGATATTGGAAGAATGATTTATGTAAGTGGAACAAAGGAATACCTTCTCTGGTTGAGAATATATAAATAACAATATGGGCTCTTGGATTTGTTCTGAGACTAGTCTTCTCGATCAGAAAAGAGAGTTCACAGTGATAATTTTTGAGGTTACTAAACATTTTCAGATAGCACAAAGCTAAGCCAACTGGGAAACACTTCAGGATGATTTCAGGAGGCAACAGGCCTAGAAACTAGGAACAATAGTTAGGCCAGAGACTGGATAAGAAGAATGAAGGGCAGTTTAAGTCCAAACCATCCTGGCTTCTCTCTTCTTCTCTCATTCAAGTCCTATACAAAAAAATAAGCTTGACAGGATAGCCCTTGTGCCTCTAGATTTAGTATAAAGAGTGCTAAAAGACAGGACTGGAAGACAGAGGACTGAATTAAGTCTCATAGTAGGTATGGAGTCCATGCGTGGACAAATATCGACCCCACTACCACACATACATAAGAATGAGTCATTGAGAATAGAGGCAGTAGGCCAGTCTTTTCTATTTTTTTTTTTCTGGATAGCAACTTCTCTCCTTTCCTGAGTTGTATAATAGCTGCATGGGAAACATCTGGAGTGAAGTGAGAAATCTTCATGGAAAAATGTCCCAACAGAACAATATGGGCTCCCAGTTTAGGGAAAGATGGGGAGGTGGAAGCTTCTGTATTCAGAAGAAAACAGAATGACCTCTTTATATCCCAGACACACATAATTCCTGTGCCTGTCTTGGATGCCCAAAAAGAGAAACTGTTTTGTGCTTTACTCTTTATCCTCAAAAAGACAGAGAGGCTCAGAGAGGAATAAACAAATGTGCAGACACTTGGCATTCCTGACTGGTAAATGTCAAACATGGGAAGTGGCCTCCAAGGGAGACAGGACCGTTCAAGCAACTCACACTATTTCTCAAACCTCATCACCAATTATGCATCGAATATACTGAATATAATTATAATTTCATTGCTCTAATTTCAGCTTCCCCCCCACCCTCATTCTGTTCTCCATGGAAACTAGCCAGTGATTCAATTTTCAAGTACCTTTTCCTAGACGTAGAGGTCTTTATGCACCCTAATCAGCTTGATTTTCCCTAATCTTCTCAGAGAACAAGGCTGAAGGTCTTTGTTTATGCATCAACCATCTTTGTTACCAATGAATGCCCCATCTAATTTATTCTGAGGAGGTGGGAGGAATAGGGTGATGCTGGGTCTTAAGAAAACTCTAGTCTGAACCTAGAGGAGAATTATGGATGAAAATTAGAAAAGGAGAGGTATAATCTTCACTTTATTGCTAACCTGGTTGTGTGATCCCAGTAAATTTCTTTTTGTCCCTGGGACTCAGTTTTCCCATCTATAGTATGAGAAAAAAAACATTAAAGATAAGCTAATGCAACTGCAATTCTACTACTAAATGATTTCATGAAAGGTATTAAGATATAGTGTGTGAAGCATAGGAAGAGAGAGGGATATAGAAAGACTGGGAAGAGTGGGAGTTGGGAAAGGAAAGTTTTTCGGGTCTTACTGATCTAGACTCTGGAAAAAAATTTACCCTAGAGGATTTTGAAGAAACATGGTGGAGTGAGAGATGTCCCCATAGATCTCCTCTTGAAACAACGATAAGCTGAACATCTAAAATGCAACAAAAAACACCCAAACTGCACAACAGCATGTCTGAGGTGGGATCTGCGCATAAGAGCTAACACAGGTTAGAACCCTGGGTGTTGGGTGGTATACTGAGAGAAATATAGAAGCTGCTTCACGTAGCTGCTGGAGCTACCTGTAGAAGGAAGAGAAGGGGAGAAGATGTGGTGATTTTCCTGATTAGCCCTGCCTGGAGGAGTTGTGAGTTCCATGAAGCAGGCGGCAGGGCTGTCATTAGGGCAAAAGCAGAGAAGCGGGATGGCAGAAAAACAACAGCTGATTTTTACCAGCTGAGGTTGCAAAACCAAGGCTGAGCTGCAGATCCCAACTCCCAACCCAAAGGGCCCCTCCCCCCATACCCTCTGAAATGTGAACACTGCACAGCCCCAGGGGAATCTGAGCAAACACTACCAAAACTTTTGCAAACACGGACAGGAACTGAAACTGAGGGCAGCGAGCATGATTAAATATTTATAAGAAAATAAAAAGGCATTTTTAAGACTTTATATAAAGCAGGGATCCAAGAGGTTTAGACATCACCTACTGGAAACCAAAAGAAAAGTGCTTTCTTTGCAGTGGGTTGAAGAGAGACCTTTATAGAATAAATCTTCTTTCTGGGGAAAAAAAGAAGAATACATTTCCATGAATGCCCAGGTGGAGAAAAAGTCCATTAAACACCATGAACAACCAAGGTGACATGGCATTTCAGAAAGAAAGAGAAAAATCTCCAGATAATAAGCTTACAGGCATAGAAATATGAAACTTAAATGAAAGAGAATTCAGGATGGTACTTTGAAAAAACTCAGTGAGTTGCGAAATAAGGCATACCAACAATTTCAGGAATTGAAAAAACACCTAGATGAGCAGAGAAAGGAGATTGAAACCCTCAAAAAGAATGGAATAGATTTTCTGGAGCTAAAAAACACACTGCAAGAGTTGAAAAATGAAATAGCAAGATTGGGAAATATAGTTGACCAAATGGAGGAAAGGGTCAGTGATATCAGAGATAGAAATCTAGAAATAAATCAGAAGGAAGAAGAGAGAAACCGAAGAATGAAAAAGAATGAGAGAGAAATACAAGACTAGCTGATACCATCGGGAGAGGAAACTTAAGAATAATGGGCATTATTGAAGGAGTGGGAAAGGAATAGGGACTAGAAAGCATTTTCAGACAAATAGTGGATGAGAATTTCCCAAATCTAAGGAATGAACTAGAGCTTGGAATTCAAGAAGTCAACAGAACAACCAATTATCTCAACGCAAAAATGTCTTCAACAAGACATATTGTATTAAAATTATCAAAAATTAATGACAAAGAAAGAATTCTCATGGCAACCAGAGAAGAAAATGATAATGTATAAAGAAAAAACCATTAGATTATCCTCGGACTTCTCAGCGCAGACCTTACAAGCCAGACAGGAATGGAATCAAATATTTAAACTACTAAATAAAAGGAACTACCAGCCTAGAATAATATATCCAGCTAAGTTCTCCTTTAGATATGAAGGAGAAATTAAAACCTTTCCAGACATACAAAAATTGAGGGAATTCTTCATGACGAGGCCTACACTACAGGAAACACTGAAAAGGTTCAGCTCACCTAAAACAAAAGGGCAAATAAATTACATAATTAAGAATAAAGTGACTATCAGGCAAATAGAAGCAGAGGAGAGCAACCCTTACTAAGAATAGGACATTATAAGCTTAAATAATAAGAAGAGAATTGCTACAGCAAGATAGTAAGGAATGTTCAACATACATAGGGACGAACTGAGTTAACATTGACTGAGAAAGGGAGATATCAAAGATCGAAATTCTCAAAGAGGAATGCAGATAAGGCATATGCAGATGGAAATGAACGAGTGTGTGTATGTATATGTGTGTGTGTGTGTGTGTGTGCGTGTGTGTGTGTATAACTATACTTTACATATTAGTAATGGTAACCACACACAGAAGACTCAAACTCAAAACTGAAGTATATAACGTAAAACAAGAAGAAACAGAGGAAAAACCCACAAAAGCCAACCGAAATAAAGAAAACAGATACATAAGGACAAGGAAGCAATGGAAACACAGAGCTACCAGAAAGCAAAAGTAAAGCGGCTATAAAAAGACCTCATATTTCAATAATCACCCTCAATGTAAATGGACTGAATTCATCAATAAAAAGGCACAGAGTTGCAGACTGGATCATAAAACAAAACTCAATCATATGCTGCCTCAAAGAGACATACCTCAGTGCCAAAGACAAATATAGACTCAAAGTGAAAAGATAGAAAATGATATTGCAAGCAAATGGCATACAGAGAAAAGCGGGAGTAGCAGTACTAATATCAGACAAAGTAGATTTCAAAATGAAGGTAAAGAAAGACACCGAGAGACATTTTATAATGATAAAAGAAATCATGCACCAAGAAGATATAACACATTAATATCTATACTCCTAATCAGGGAACCCCAAAATATGTAAAGCAATTACTAACAGAACTAAAGGGAGAAACAGATAAAAACACTGTCATAGTAAGGGAACTAAATGCCCCACTGTCGGATATAGAGAGATCATCAAACAGAAAAATCAATAAGGAAATAATATCCTTAAATGACACATGAGACCAACTGGAGATAATTGACACTTACAGTGCTTCCATCCTAAAACTGCTGCTCACACATTCTTCTCTAGTGCTCATGGAACATTCTCAAGAATTGACCACATACTGGACACAGAGATAACCTCAACAAATAAGGAGGGTTGAAATCATACCAATCATATTCTCTGATCATAATGCTTTGAAAATAGAGATCAACTACAAAAAGAAATCAGGAAGAATCATAAATACATGGAGATTAAACAACGTGCTACTGAAGAATAACTGGATCAGAGAAGAAATAAAAAGAGAGATCAACAGATGCATAGAAATGAATGATAATGATAGTACAACATATCAAAACTTTTGAGACACAGCAAAAGAAGTCATAAGAGGAAAGGTCATATCATTACAGACCTATTTCCAAAAACAAGAACGAGCCAAAATAAACAACCTTACATTTCATTTTAAAACAACAACAACAACAACAAAAGGACAAATGAAGCCTAAAGTCAGCAGAGGGAAAGAAATAATCAAAATTTGAGCAGAAATAAATAAAATTGAAAAAGACCAAAAATAAAAAAAATAGAAAAAAATAAATACAACAAAGATCTGGTTCTTAGAGGTTAATAAAATAGACAAACCCCTGGTTAGACTCACTAAAGAAGAAAGAGAAAGGACATAAATAAACAAAATCAGCGAAGAAAGATAGGAAATTATGACTGACATCGCAGAAATACAAAGGATCATACAAAAATACCATGAAAAAGTACATAACATCAAATTTAATAACCTAGAAGAAATGGACCAGTGCTTAGAAAAATACAATCTTCCCAGAACGAATCAAGAACAGGAAAATCTAAATAGACCAACCAGTAGTATAGAAATTGAAACAATCATCAAAAACTTACCAAAAAGTGAAAGTCCAGGACCACATGGCTTCACCAGTGAATTCTACCTAACATTCAAAGGAGATTTAATACCTATTCTCCTCAAACTCTTCCAAAAAATTGAAGAGTAGATAACAATTCTTAAATCATTTTATGAGGCCACTATTACTCTGATACCAAAAACTGGTAAGGGTAACATACACCAAAAAAACCCCACAGACCAATATCTCTCATGAACACAGATGTAAAAATCCTAAATAAGATACTAGTGAACCGAATACAGCAACATATTAAACAGGTAATACATCACAATCAAGTGGACTTTATCCCAGAGGCACAGGAATAGTTCAACATACACAAATCGATTATGTGTTACACCACATAAACAAATTTAAAAAATAAGAATTATTTGATCATATTAATAGATGCAGAAAAAGCCTTCAACAAGATATAGCATCTATTTATGATCAAAACACTTAACAAAATCAGTATAAAAGGAAAGTACCTTAACATAATAAAGGCCATATATGACAAACACTCAGTCTATATTATACATAATGGTGAAAAACTAAAAACGTTCCCTCTAAGATCAAGAACAAGGCAAGGCTGTCCACTATCACCACTGTTATTCAATATAACATTGGAAGTCCTAGCAAGTGCAATCAGAGAAAGGAAATATATAAAAGGCATTCAAATAGTATATGAAGAAGTACAATTGTCACTATTTGCAGATGACATGATTCTTTATATAGAAAACCCTAAATACTCTACAAGAACACTACTAGAAAAAATAAGCAAATACAGTAAAGTTTCTGATTACAAAATTAACTTTCAAAAATCCATAGCGTTCCTATACTCTGACAACAAAGTGTCAGAAAAAGAAGTAGAGAAAATAATTCCTTTTGCAACTGGAATAAATTTAACAAAATACCTAGAAATAAATTTAATGAAACATGTGAAGGATCTGTATAATGAAAACTTCAAGATTCTATTAAAAGAAATTGAAGCAGATACAACAAAATGGAAAGATATTCCATGTTCTTGGATTGGAAGACTCAACATAGTTAAAATTGCCATATTTTAATGCAACCTCCATCAAAATCCCATCAGCATTTTTTAAAGAAATAGAACTAAAAATCATCAGATTTGTATGGAAGCACAAAAGTCCCCGAATTGTCAAAGCCATCCTGAGAAGAATGAGGCTGGAGGCATCACTCTGCCCAACTTCAAATTATACTACAAAGCGACAGTAATCAAAACGTCATAGTATTGGCAGAAAAACAGGCACACGGACCAGTGGAACAGAATCGAGAGTCCAGAAGCAAACCCATATTTATATGGGCAAATAATTTTCAACAAAAAGCTAGAAATATACAGTGAAGAATGAAAAGCATCTTCAATAAATGGTGCTGGGAAAACTGGAAAGCCATCTACAAAAGAATGAAACTAGACTGTTGTCTATCACCACACACTAAAATTAACTCAAAATAGATTAAGAACCTGAATATAAGTCCTGAAACAATAAAATGCATAGAGGAAAACATAGGAACTAAACTCAAGTACTTTGGACTTAAAGATGATTTTATGAATTTGACCTCGAAAGCAAGAGAAGTGAAAACTAAAATAAATGAATGGGACTACATCAAACTAAAAAGCATCCTCTCAGCAAAAGAAATCGTCAACAAGGTAAAGAGACAGACATCTGAATGGGAAAATATATTTGCAAGCGACACCTCCGATAAGGGCCTAATATCCAAAATATATATAGAACTCATACGACTCACTAACAACAACAACAAAAAAACAAACAATCCAATCAAAAAATGGGCAGAGGACCTGAACAGACACTTCTCCCTAGAGGACATACAAATGGCCAACAAATACACGAAAAGAAGATTAACATCACTAGCTCTTCGGGAAATGGAAATCAAAACCATTTTGAGATATTATCTCACGCCTGTTAGAATAGCTATAACCAACAGGACAAGTAATAACAAATGTTGGAGAGGATGCAGAGAAATAGGAACTCTTATACACTGCAGGTGGGACTGTAAATTGGTACGACCACTATAGAAAACAGTATGAAGTTTCCTCAAAAAAATAATACTTGTTCTAACATATGATCCAGCAAACCCTGTACTGGATATTTACCCCCAAAGACTGAAAACCCATATCCAAAAAGATATTTGCACACCCATATTCATAGCAGCATTATTCACAGTGGCCAGGACATGGAAGCAACTGAAGTGTCCTACAGATGATTGGCTAACGAAGTGGCGGTACATATATACAATAGAATATTACTCAGCCATTTGCAACGACATGGATGGACTTTGAAATAATCATACTAAACAAAATAAGCCAGATAGAAAAAGTTGAAAATCACATGATATTACTTATATGTGAGATATAATCCTAAAAGTAACAAATGAACAGGATAAACAAACAGAGACTCATGGACATGCTTACCAGAGGGTACGGAGTAGGGGAGGAAAGGGGAGGTAGACGCGGTAAAAGAGGTCATATATTGGGGGTTTGGGAAGGGTGAAATGGGTAATGAGTAAAGGGGATCAAATATATAGTGGCTGATGGAAACTGGACTTTGGGTGGTAAACCCACAATAGAATATATAGATGTCAAATGATAATGTACACCTGAAAATTATATAATTGTTTTAACCAATGTTACCCAATAAGCTTATTTTTAATAAAAAAAAATAATTCATCCTCTGTTACTTTGACTTTTCTGTGTTTTCCATTTACATAAGTATTTGTTTCCATTCATTTATACATTCCTGCCATGTTTATAGGACATTTCAAAAGGGATCTATTATTTCAGATTATTTTGTCCCTCTTTTGCCTTGCTCAACTCAGAGGCAGTTGGACTGTCCCAATAGCTTCAGAAGCAGAAACCAGAGGATGTGAAAGTTTTAAATTGAATCACTAATAATAAAATTCCAGTTAACTAAGACTATCATTTATTATTATTATTATTATTATTATTATTATTATTACTACTTGCAAATATAGAATAAATCAGGCAAAACTTTCTTCTGCCATTTTCTATGATTGCTTCATTTGCCCAACCTAGGTGACTGCCACAGCTGAGAAAAGGAAACTCATATGAAGATATAGGTGGTCTCAGAGCTCTTTCACATGACAGTTACTTTGTCATTTTAGAGGAAATTTACCATGTGTACAAGGAAGTTTCTAGGACAGGGCATCCTCACCCTGATCCTAGGCAGCTCAGAGCATAGTCTCAGCAAGGAAAACTTGTAGAGATGTGGCTATGCAGGCATAATTACAGATACTTCCTACCAGCTCTTTCCAGTGCCCTATTGGTGGGTAGAGCCTGGGGCCATCACATTTTTGCTGCAAAATGAGTTTTTTTTCTTCTCTAGAAGTCATGACTATCCATAGCTCACATGCTTCAGCCCCAACATAACAGAGGAACTTTACTGTTGTCAAGTTGCTTCTTAGTATGGAGGACTACTGTGCAGCATAGGATCTTCCCGAGCATATGGCATGAAAAAAAAATAATGGGTGATATTCAAAGCCTCTCTGCTAGAGTGTATGTCCAAAAGAAACAGCAGAATGAAGTAGACTTGAACCCCTTCTAGTCTGTGTTGTTCAGAATACAGAAAACACAACCCACAAGAATTCTCTGCCTGATCCTAACAGTGGAGGTGGTATATGAACTGCTCATTGTTTTCAGATATAATTAAACTGAGTATCAAAAACATAGGCACCCAAAAGATGATGAGTGTAGTATAAGCTCAAAATGGAGTCTCCAAACTTATTCACGCTAAAGCTAAGACGTAATGGCACGACTGAGACTCTTCTCAGATATAACTCAAGTCCTGGAGGATTCTGATTTTCAAGCAAAATAGTGCTTTTTGAATGGCTTCACCTCTACTCCAACTAAGAGATATACATAATAGAGCACAGAAAAACTTTTGTTATTTTTCCCTTCTCAGTGTCCTAAAATCATACATTACCAGGATCTTAAAGTTCCTATAGACCACTTAGTCCAACCTTCCTCTCCTTTCTTCTATTGTTTCAATTACAACCACAACATTTCTACCAAAGTTTCATTCAACTTCAGCTTGAGTGTTTTTAGTCATAGAGAATGTTTTCCCTACTTCTTGAGGCATCCTGCTGCTTCTTGGGGCACCTCTGTTAGAAAGTTTGTCCTTAAAATAAATTTGCTTCTACCCGTACTCCTAATTCCACTGAAGATGCAACAAATCTGTGTGTTTACTTTTCCTAGTGACAGACATTCAAAAATCTGAAAACAAAAATATCCAGAATTTTAAGCCTGAATCCTTTCATCTGGTCCTTATTAGTCATGGGTTCTATGGCATGTATCATTTGAGAAAGCAAGTGTTTTACATGTGTGAGTCATTGAAGACATTTATAAGAGGCTGGGGTGGGAGAAAGATGGCAGGGACACTTCCTCCAAAAATTCCAGACTTCATACTCACAAATCCATATAGCCATATAGGGGAAGGGAAAGAAATGGGAGATGGGGGTTGAGACTAGAGGCTCAAATGCAGCCAGAAAAACTTGCTGCCACTTCCTGTTAGGTTCACTGGTCAGGTCAATTTTAGTCATGCAGATAACAGAGCAACCTTCTTGTCTTTCCTCTAAAACTCTTTAAATATCAGTGTCTTCATCAGCTTAGACTGTCATAACAAAATGCCACAGACTGTGTGGCTTAAACAACAGGAATTTATTTTTTACAGTTCTTGAGCCTGGGCAATTCCAGGATCAACATGCTGGCCAATTTGATTCCCTGGTAAGAGCTCTCTTTCTGGCTTGCAGACAGCCACCTTGTCACTGTGTCCTCACATGGTGGAGGGAGAGAAAGCTCTAATCTTTCTTCCTATTATAAGAACACTAATCTCATCATAAGAGCTTTACCCTCATGATCTCATAGAAACCACAGAATAACTCTCAAAAATCTCACCTCCAAATAGCGTCACATTGGGGGGTAGGACTTCAACATAGGAATTGGGGAGGAGGGCACAAAAATTCAATCCATAACAACCAAGTCTCTCATACATGCCAGTACTTAGTTCTTTGTTAAATAAGATGATATTAGCTTCAGAGGCTATAACTGAAAGATACCTTCATGGCATGGAATTCAAGGCCTTGTCCTGACTTTCACATTTTAGATATACATGAGAACTATTGTCAGGAAGCATGACCCAGTCTGGCATGAAGCAAGGCTGTTTACCTTCCTGAGACCCTCTGACCTTTTGGGGCCTGACTATAGAATAGTTTTAAGGGCAGGAACCATAGCTATATTAAACTCATCTCCCAAAAGGCAGTCTCCAGGATCCTCATCGATATCTTGTTGTCAATTGCATTACAGAAAACATGATCATTACTCATAATATCTTAAAACATTAGTCAGTGATAGTTGAGTGTTCACAAAGTAACCAAGAATGGATTCCTGACCTGAAGCAATTTTATAATCCAAAAAGTCAGGACAAGCTAATGAGTGAGACAAGATGGACAGCCATGAAAAAGACTCAGGGACATTTGTGAGAGTAAAAATACATTGTGTGATAGTTTGCTCCAAATTTATGAAGTATAGTTAATGAATATTAACTGCCTTCCTATACTTCATAAAGTATTCTCAAGCATCTTACAAACTTCCTGATAAATAAATTAAAGAGAAACATGGAACTAAACCTCAATGCTTTATGTATATAATGTCAGCTAGTATTAGCCCAGAAAAGGGAGAAGTCAGTTTGGGCACGGGCAGCCAAAAGGGCTTTGAAGAGATGGAAACACTGATGGATGAATAAATATAATTAACAAAAACAAAGAGGTCGGAAATGGTATTTCAAGGGAAAAAGGTGGCATGAACAAAAGATATGCATATTGGAATTGATCAATCAACATTCATTTGTTCTATCAATATTTATTGAGCATCTATGACATGATAAGCACTGTGCTAGATGTTAGGGCTATGGCACCAATGAAAAACTTGTGTGGTCCTTGTCTTCATAGAGTTTACATTGAAATGATAGAAAGAAACAGTAAACAAATGAACAAATAAATGAATAGTTTTATAATTGCAATAAGTGCATGAGAAAGAGAATAGTAAGGTAGAGTGGGGAATAGTAAGGTACAGTGTACTACTGTACAGTGGGTGGTCAGAGAAGAGCTATCTGAAGAGGTAACATTTAACTTGGTCCTAAAAGATTACCAGAAGACAATATAATATATTTGTGGAGCCTGTGGAACAATTGGGCATATAATAACAAGATTTATGGAGAAGCTGGATGACATAGTTGATGAGGAAGAGTCACGTCTTACAGGGGCCTATTTTGAACAAGTGAGAGAGGAATATACACTTTATCTGGAGGCAGTGGAGAGTCATTGAGAGCTTTGGAGAGGAGTTTTGATCAAAGTTATGATTCAGGAGAATGAATGATGTGGCCAGTGAAGATTGGTTTGGAAAATAGTAACATTAGAGAAGAGCAACCCAGTTTGGAAAACATAATTGTTCAGACATGAGGTAATGACTACCCAGACTGGGATAGCTGCATAGTGGAATCTGAGAGGAAGAGAGAATGAAAGCTGTGGCAAAGGAACAAGTGATAGGACTTGCAACTGATGGGAAGTGAGAAGTGGAAGTTGAGGGAGAGAGAAGAATCAAAGATAATAGTGAGGTTTTACGTGGGATATAAAACTGAAAGCACCAAACGAACAAGACAAACAAACAAAAACTCATAGACACTGACAGCAGTTTAGTGGTTACTAAAGGGAAAGAGAGGAGGAGGGGAGGTAGATAATGGTAAAAGGGGGTCAAATATATGGTGATGGAAGAAAATTTAACTTTGGGTGGTGAACAGGCAATGTGATATACATATGACGTATTATTGAATTGTACACTTGAAAACTATATTTTATTAACCAATGACACCCAGATAAATTTAATAAAAAAGAAAAGATTCTTACTTCAATGAACTTGTTCTACAGTAGAAATCACATACATATACATTCCACCATAAGTTTTGAGTAAAAATTAGAAAGTTCCCCATTTTTTGACACAAATCACTAGAATTTGTCACTCATTTATACAATATGAAAAGAATGTGAACATATGTAACTTCTCATAAAGTTTTATTTTTTCTACCAGGTAATCAATAAATATAAATATAAATGAGTGATAAAAAAGATATAGTGAGGTTTTAATCCTTAGTTATAAGAAAAAGATGTCTTCCACTAGATAAAAACTCAATTCAAAGAAAGAGTTGGTCTGAAGGGAAAATAATCAAAAAGTTTTCTTTTTTTTTTTTTTGAGTTATTGAATTGTTGAGATGCTAGTGGGATCCCCAAATAGAAATGCTAGT
>NW_024341372.1:424296-446970 GCF_902729225.1 Pteropus medius | reverse complement strand
GACGGGTGCCATATCTGAGTCTCCATCAACTTAGGTGGCCCCACCCAGGTGATACCCTGAGACCCCACCCTTCTAATGTGCAGGCCCACCCAAGCCTCTTACAGTGGATTTTATATACAAATGGCCTTTCTTGGCTCATAATGTGACCTTTCCTAAAATCTCTCAAAGGTTCACAAACCTAAACAGCAGCATCTGGCCTCAGCGTGCCCCATGCCTCTTGCCGATCAGCCCTAAGCCCAGCACTAGCGGCAGCTGGCCTTGCTCATGTCATGGTTTGGCCTCTCAAGGCACATCCAAGCCTAGCATGGGTAGCTGCCATCTGAAGATTGCTTGGTGGCTCATGCCAGGTAACCTTGGACAGGGCACAAGCTGCAGCCGAACTTGGTCTGCAGCAGGCACTCTCCCAGGAGGCCCCAGCCTGCATGCTCAGTGGCTGGCTTCAGTCTGAGCTAGAGCACCACCCAGGGTCACATCTGAGGATGACACACCCAAAGGGAAGACAGGGCAGGCACTGGAGTCCTGCAAAAGCAAATCTTGCTCTATAGGGTCAGACCCTGCATAACAGCTCCTCCACTGGTGATGTCCAGTCATCACGACCAATCAGCCTGAGAGTCAATCACTCCCATTGATGAGCAAATAGCAACCAAGACTCAACTACAACAGTAGGGCACACAAAACCCATACAAGAGACTTATCTGGAACACTTGACTCAGGTGACCAAGGAAGACCCACGGCACACTTTCTATATAATGCCACTCTACTAAGACTGGGAGACATAATAGCCTTACCTATTACCTAGAAAGAAATACAAACAGGCAGCCAAAATGGGAAAACAAAGAAACATGTCCCAAATGAAAGAATAAAACAAAGCTCCAGAAAAAGAAGTAAACAAAATGGAGACAAGCAATCAACCAGAAGCAGAGTTCAGAACACAAAAAATGGCATAGATGAAAGAGGCTTTGTTCATCCTTTTCGCAACCAAATCAAAGTTGTGACAGAAACAGAGCAAACAGCAAGGAAAGTCACCTGGGATCCAGATGAACAGAAGCACTACAACTAGGAAGAGAAATAATTAATTGACCTGCAATGGTAGAAGATAGGAGGGGGCAAAGACACAAGGTTGCTTGGTTCCAAGTGGCTGAGTGGGACAGAGGCTGTGGAGGTAGGTAGCAGAGGGCAGCTACGGATGCCTCTTAAATGGGTTGTGTCAGCGAGTGGAATTTTGTGGTGATGGACCTGCTTCTTCTGAGCACCATCACAGGGTTGGCTTCTGGGGGCCCCAGGGACTTACAGGGGGACACTGAGTTGTTGGATGAGGGATGGAGCTAAGGACATATCTTGGACAGAAGTGCCTGCAGTATCCACTGTTCCTCTGTTGAGCCCTTAACCCTCTCAGTGTGCCGACACAATGCCACCATAGCTGAGACGTCATCAAACTGGATAACAGAAGTTGCTCTGCCCAGAGGATTTCTTGAAACTCTGCCTCCCCCAACTCATGGTCCCACCCAAGCCACATTCAGATGTGTCCTCAGCACCTCAGGTGTTCCTTGCTGAGCAGTGCCAAACTCACACTGGTGGCAGCTGACCACGTTTTTTGTCATGGTCTCTCGAGGCAACTATAAGCACAGCATCTGTGGATTGCTTGCTGAATCTTAACAGGTGGCATTAGAGGGGCATAGAGTGTTGCTAAACTTGGCCTGCAACTGATCCCCTCTTAGGGCTAGACACCTAATACGCAAAGTTGCACTAATAAGACCGGGGAACTTAGTTGCTTTGCTCAGTACATAGAAACAGACACAGAAAGGCAACCAAAATGGGAAGACAAAGAAGCAGAAACCATATGAGAGAACAGAACAGAGATCCAGGAATAACGAAGTCAAGCAACCTAACAGATGCAGAGTTTAAAACCCTGGTTAAAAAAGATGCTCAATAAACTTAGGGGAAGTGTAGATGAATTCAGTGAGAACTTTAACAAAGAGATAAAAAACATGAATATGGAAATGGAAATTATAAAAGGGAACTAGTCAGAAATGAAGAACACATTATCTGAGATGAAGAGTACATTAGATGGAATAAACAGAGTGGATAAAGAAGAGGAACAAACCACCAATATAGAAGATGGAGAAGCCAAGGACACTCAATTAAAATGGCAGGAAAAAAAAGCCAAGACTATAATACTAATTTAAGGAGCCTATAGGACTCTATTAAAGGTAAAAATATCCATGTCATAGGGGTACCTGAAGGAAAACAAGACGTTAAAGAGCTATTTGAAGAAATAATGATGGAAAACTTTCCTCACCTGGAGAAGGAATAGACATACAACCCCAGGGTAGCTCAGAAAGTCCCAAAAAGATGAATCCAAAGAGGCCCACAATAAGACACATAATAATTTAAATGCCAAAGGTTAAATACAAAGAGAGAATCTTAAAAGCAACAACAGAAAAGCAATGAGTTACCTATAAGAGAATTCCCATAAGACTGAAAGCTGATTTCTTTACAGAAACTTTGCAGACTAGAACGGATTGGCAGGAAATATTCAAAGTGATGAAAAGCAAGGACCTACAACCAAGATTACTTTACCCAATGAAGCTATCATTTAGAATAGAAGGACAGATAAAGAGCTTCCTAGATTTAAAAAAAAAAAAAAGTTATGTAATATTACTGAGCCATGAAAAAAAAAAACGAAATCTTGTCTTCTGCAACATCATGGATGGACCTAGTAGGTATTGTGCTGAGTGGAGTACATCAGAACAGAAAGCATAAATGTCATATGTAGAATCTAGAGAATGGTATAAAGAAGCAAACAACAGAAAGAAACTCAGAATACAGAGAACATTTGATGGTTGGCAGATTGGGGTGAGTATAAGTGAAGGGGGAGGGTATTAAAAAAGTACAAAATGGTAGCTACAAAAATAGTCATGGGGATGTAGAGTACAGCATAGGAAACAGTCAGTAGTGTTGTATTAAATATGTATGGTGTCAGATGGATAATGGATTTATTGGTGTGATCGCTTCATAAATTATATAAATGTCTGGTCACTGTGTTGTATACCTGAAACTAATATAATATTATATGTCAACAATAATTGAAAAAAATAAAAATATAAAAATTTAGAAAAAATAAAAACCTACCTGTGGAGAATCAGAATGAAATGGTAAAAATGCAAACTCAAATTTGTAGACATGGGGTCTGTCTTGTTTCTGGCATTTGTTGGGCATATATATTTTTTTGTTTCATATGTGAAATGAGGTTGATGATATTATTTGTCTCAGGTTTGTTTTGAAAATTAACATGAGAGAATTGCTAAGATTTGTAAGTTGAACAATACTAGTCATATATCATGGCAGAGTTTCAGACTCTCTGATACTCTGGTGATAATACTGGAGTGGGGAACTACTTGTCTTGATTGCATTATATCAGTCAAGAAAATTCATTATCTACCTTCTTCATAATAGAAGACTTATATGCAAATAAGTCTTCTTGGGAACTAATCGGAGCTGTACTCAATATGTGCCTAAATGTGGTCTCCGCCTTTGTTGACATTTAGAATAAAACTCAGGAAATGACACTGATACTTTAAGGTATTTGGGTGTCTAATACTGGGCACTTGTCCTCAAGGGAGTCTGTTTTGTCTCTGTAACTTGGCTCTCAGGAAAAAGAACAAAGCATGTTGTTATATAGCAGTTTCTCTTGTCTAGTCATTTTCACAATGATATTTCTTCACCTTCACAGATGTGGCTGGCTTCATGGAGGCAGAATCCCTCATCTCAGTGATGGAGGGTTATGATGCTCGGCTCAAATGCAAGGCAGCTAAATATATCTACAATCAACTTGCTTGGTTCAACCCCCTTGGAGAGAAGTTTCCTGTTACAGACACAGAAAGCTTTAAAAATAACTACTCCATCTCATTGACACTGGTGATTAAGAATGTGACACAGAAGGATAAAGGGCAGTACAAGTGCAAAGCTTGGACTCAGAGGAATATCACCAAAATGATACAACACAATACTCAGCTCTTAATTAGAGGTAGAATTGAAGGGTCTTTCCCATAACTTCTTAGCATTTGAGCCAACTGCTCGGTGGGCTGTGGAACCAGAATAGGGCTCTTGCTTCTGTATTACTTACAGGCTGGGACAGTCCTTTGTTTCCTGAAGCTCTTAGAGATGTTCCAAGGAAAGGATCTCTAATGAATTGTAATCTCTGTGTCAGATAGATGATAGAAAAATTTGGGAATGGAACTTTTTCGTCTTTCTAATTCCCAAACTATTTAGTAGCCATTTTTATTGCTTGAGATAGCTAAAGATGATCTTTCTAAGTGTGCAGATAAAGGAATAACTTGAAGGATACAAAATGCAAACTTTCATACACTTTACCTGTACAGTAGGTTTTTATATGTATCTATCCTCTCTTCTCTTAAATATGGAACACTTAACCATCCAAATGTCTGAGTAAACATTGAGTAATGAGACAAAGATTAAATACCATATTTGTGATACCCTGCCTCAAAATTTGTCATCTCTTACCCTGGTCTCTATAGAAAGAGTTGCTCCATTCATTATTGAGAATCTCACCAATATTGAGGTCAACAGCAGTGGCAAGATTTTGCTAGATTGCAAAGTGAGTGGAACACCATGGCCTGAGATTCACTGGTTTAAAAATGGAATTCCTGTTCTCCCTGCTTCAGGTGAGTCTGAAGATCTTGTGTCGTTTTTCCAAATCTGAGGACTAATCAGGAGGGCCTGAATTGTTGTAGCTCCTTAGAGATTACTTGACTTCAAAACTGTTCCAAGACAGACTTAATGAGATAGGGGCTTCACATGTTCTAAAACTAGGTTTCAGGGAGAACACCTCAGATAATAATTGGTGGCATTTTCTATGCAGGAATCTTCTTTGAGAACAACACCCTTATTATTGAGAGAGCCAAAAAAGAAGATGAGGGCTTATATCTGTGTAAAGCGACCAATGAGTTGGGAGAAGTCAGCACAACAGCTCTTATCACTGTGGGAGGTAAGTTGGAAATTCCTGGCTACATTGGTAATCAGTAATGGAACTCAAAAATGCATTTGGTGATGGGACCACAGTGTAGAAGGACTATGAAAAAAGCAAGCATGGGTATATAGTAAATACAGTCTTTAGTATATCCACTTTTAATGGGAAAGTATGTGGAACAGTATGGTTTGGAAAACCTGAGTTCACAGCCCCATATTTGTGAATTCAATGGGATCTTAAACAAGTCATTTAGCCTTTCTGGGTCTCAGATTTCTCATTTCTGAAGTGATAATAACACCAGTTGTATTCTATCTTTCAGAGATACTACAAATGAAGGCCAGGAAATGGGAATGCTTTACAAAAGATAGAGTAGCAAATGAGAGTACTTCCCCTTGGTTTGTTGGAAAATATTGGGTGGCATTTGGAAATATAAACATAGAATGTTACACTTTTGATTACCTTTCATTGTAAATATGAAGCCCAAAGAGAGTAAGACACTTGCTGATAGTTATGGCAAGATCTTTTGACTCAAATGTCCTATGCTGTTATGAAGAATATTTAACTATTAAGGGCAAAGCTTTATATGTTTTAAAAAAATGTTACTGGTTGTAATAACCATCTCGGCAACTCTACAGTCATTCGAAAATTCAGCTATACTCTTCTAGGGAATATCAAGCAAATATAAGGGCATATAAATTGTTTTAACAATGTGGCCTCCCAGAGGTCTGAGAAAATTTAGAATCTGCACTATAAAAAAACAAACAAACAAACAAAAAAACAGGAAACTAATAACAATAATATAGCTAAAATAAGTTATCTGCCATGTATGGTGCTACTTTCACTTCTCATTATTTATTTAATTCTCTTCATAACTCTATGTGGTAGGTATTGTATTATTCTCATTTTTAAATGGGGAAACTGAGGCACAGAGAGGTTATTAACTTGCCCAAGGTCATACAGCTGGTAAGCGGTGGAGCCAGGATTTGAACTCAGGTAATTTTCTGCCCCAGATCATTATGTGTGTGTGTGTGTGTGTGTGTGTGTGTGTGTGTGTGTGTGTGTACCCATATCCAATATATTTTCAACTCATTCCATTGAGTCATCTAGAACATTTATCAATGATATTTTTTCCTAAGTCTCAGTAGGCAATGCCCACACACCATAAACATTTCACATACAATCTGGCACTTGGTGACAGTTTTTTAGCCATGAAATGTGCTTTGTAAGAGGCAGTTATTTTCTCTTTCTTCCTCTCAGTCACCACAGTGAACTAACTCATTTTTCTTTTAATAAATTTTGTCTTCAATGTTTTTACAGTTTCTGAAGAGAAATCAAACATTGAAGTCATCATTCTTGTTTGCACTGGACTTGCAGCTACCCTTTTCTGGCTTCTTCTAACCTTGATCATTCGCAAACTCCAAAAGGTAAGAGAAAATAGGCACTTTGGGATCTTGAAGCTTGTTAATATGCATTTTATTTTTTTTGTCTCAGATTAGTCTCTTGGAAGATGGTAGTATTTATCCAGCCAAGCAGTGTGTGTGTGTGTGTGAGAGAGAGAGAAAGAGAGAGAGAGAGAAAGAGAGAGAGAGAGATACAAAGACAGATACACAGATACACAGAGATGCAGAGACACAAAGACAGAGAGAGACAGAGATATGGAGAGACAGAAACAGAGAGTTATGTGTGTTGGGGATTAAAATGTGATAGAGTCTTTACATCAAGCCTCCTAAAACATTGAGAACTGGTAATACATCTTCCCACTGAGATTCCATCTTCAGTTTTAATGTTGTAAAGAATGATTTTTATTGGTTTGTAATGTATCGACTGGACTGATGTTTAATATTTCTACATATACTACATAATTATTTAAGTGTTATATCTACTAATGTGGTATATTTTCATAGAATATGGATTAACATAGAGTTGCCACAGCTAAAGCACTATTAAGTGATAAATAGTCTTTTATTTATTTTTGATTCCAAGGCTACTTGTTTTTTGTTTTTTGTTTTTTTTAATATTTTACATGTGTTAAGAACTCCATTTTATAAAAGTTAAACTATTAGGAGAAAAATTAAAGTATCAACTTTAGCACATTTCCCTTTTGCTGAGTATTGACATAGGTACTTGGTAGGAAGACAAGGTTAGACCTGACATTCCTATTGAAATGTGTCAACAAGTCTTTTAGGCCAAGCTAATGGACAGCTGTGGTAGATATTCCAGGGGTTTCATTGAGCTCCAAGTTTTCCTTCTAGTTAAGCCAATAGGATCATATCTCAGCCCCAAGCCAAGACAACTGTCACTGGTCCTGTTTTTTCTTTAGACTCCAGGAACTCAGATTTTATTTCTCAAATGATGTCACCTACCTTATCCTATTTAATAAAATCTATTCGAGGCTGGTTACAGAGTTGGCCAATCTTATTGGTTTCCCTTTCCTTGCTATCACTGAACCCCAAAACCAGATCTTTTGATTTAAAGGGTTTCAATGTTATCACAAAAAAGAAATAGAACAGATAAAAATTAATGCAAGGACAGGAGAGGAAGTTAACAAAATTTCCTAGATCTTAGCTCTCCTGGATATTACATATAGTCTGGGATCACTTATTACACATGTCTTTCTATTTTCTTTATAAATAAAGGTAAAACTTAAATCTCCCCTCCTTAGAATGTCTCTCTGTTTCTCCTTTGCTAACATTCTGACATAAGGATGCATCTAATATGGAGATAGAGGTTGGGAATAAAAAGTATGTATTAGAAACAAATTGGTCATTTTTATCTCAGGGAGACTCTAGATGGATGATATTCAACCTGCTCACAGGAAAGGTGAATCAAGGACATCATTTTCCATTTGGTATACACACTGAACTTTTATGTGGAGTCGTCTACACTTCCTTGACTCCCTTAATTGTAGGTTCAGAAGATGTTCGATGTGCCTCAGGCCCTAGTCAATGCTGAGGCCAGAGTCATAATCCCCAGCTTGTACATATTTCTTCTTTGTTCCTAACTCAGTGTGTGACTTTTGGTAAGTTCTTTTACCTCTCTAATCCTCTCTATTTTCCTCCATAAAGTGAGGGGATTGGACTAGAGCACTGTTTTCAAGCATTTTTTGTTACAGAGACCATCAGTGAAAAATACATATTCTGCCATGACCCAGTATTAACAGAATCAAGAGTTTTATTAACAACATGTAATTCAGAACCTGCAGCACACGCTCAGTGTTGGCGGCGGTGGCGGGTCGGGAAGTAGAAGGTGACCTGGCTCAGCACGCGGCCACCATGATGTGAAGCGTCTTTTGATGGATAAAGGTTTAAAATTTTGAGTGACCTCAGAAAAATGGCAGAATGAGAGATGTCACCAGACCTCTCAAGTTGAAACGACAATAAACTGAACATCTAAAACTGTACAAAACAAAAACAAACAAACAAAAAACCCAAACTGCTCACAAGTGCGTCGGAATGTGGAATCTGTGCATTAAAAAGCTACCACAGGTCAAAAACCTGGATGTCAGGTGGTGGACTGAGAGAAACAAAGAAACTGCCTTTTGCAGCTGGAACTCCCTGTAGGATGAAGGAGAAGAGAGAAGGTGCAGAGAGTTCCCTGAACAGACCTGCCTGGAAGTGCCGTGAGCTCCACGTGGCCGAGGGCAGTGCACAGTCATCGGGGCAGAAGGCAGAGAAACAGGGATAGCAGAAAAGTGAGGATGGCAGAAAAACAACAGTTGATTTTTACCAACCAGGATTGCAAAACAAAGGCTGAGACGCAGCCCCCATTCCCCAAAACAGAGGGCCCCTCCTCCATATCCTCCAGACCAAACACCGCAGAGCTCCAGGGGAATATGAGCAAATGCTACCGAAACTGTCCCTAACACTGGCAGAGACTGAGATGGAGGGTAGCAAGTGCAATGAAATGTCTATAAGGAAAAAAAAGGCATTATTAAGGCTTTATATAAAGCAGGGATCCAAGAGGATTAGACTCCAACTACTAAAACCAAAAGAAAAACCTTCTTTGCAACAGGCTAAAGAGAGACCTTTATATAATAAACATTTCTGGGGGAAAAAAGCAGAATACATTTCGATCAATGCTCAGGAGGAGAAATAGTCCATTAAACACCATGAACAACCAAGGTAACAAGGCATCTCAGAAAGAAAGAGAAAAATCTACAGAAAATATACTTACAGAAATAGAAATATGCGACTTAAATGACAGAGAATTCAGGATGGTACTTCTGAAAATACTCAATGAGATCTGAAATGAATCATATCAACAATTTCAGGAATTGAAAATACAACAAGATGAGCACAATGAGTTATTTAGCAAGGAAATTGAAACCCTAAAAAAGAACTGAATAGAACTTCTGGAGATAAAGAACACAATGCAAGAGCTGAAAATGAAATAGCAGGCTTGGGAAATAAAGTTGATCAAATGGAGGAAAGGATCAGTAATACCAAGACGGAAATTGAGAAATAAATCAGAAGGAAGAAGAGAGAAACCAAAGAATGAAAAATAATGAGGGAGAAATACAAGACTAGCTGATGCCATCAGGAGAGGAAACATAAGAATAATGGGCATTCTCGAAGGGAAAGAAAAGAGCAGGGATTAGAAAGCATTTTCAGATAAATAGTTGATGAGAATTTCCAAAATCTAAGGAATGAGCTGGAGCTTGGAATTCAAGAAGTCAACATAACACCCAATTATCTCAACCCCAAAAGGCCTTCTCCAAGACACATTGTATTAAAATGATCAAAAATCAATGACAAGGGCAGAATTCTCAAGGCAGACAGGGAAAAGAAGACGGTAACCTATAAAGGAAAACACATTCGATTATTGTCAGACTTCTCGGCACAAACCTTACAAGCCAGAAAGGAGTGGAATCAAATATTCAAACTATTAAATAAAAGGAACTATCAGCCTAGAATAATGTATCTAGCAAAGTTTTCCTTTAGATATGAAGGAGAAATAAAGACCTTTCCAGACATACAAAAATTGAGGAAATTCTTCACTATGAGGCATGCATTACAGCAAATACTGAAAGGGGTCAGCTCATCTAAAACAAAATGACAAAAAAAATACATAATTAGGAGTAAGGTGACTAGCAGGCAGATAGAAATGAGGAGCTCATCCTTTAAAAAGAATAGGGCAATTATAAGCTTAAACAATAAAAAGAGATTTGCTTTAGCAAGATAGTAATGAATGTTCAGCATACATAGGGACAAATGGAGACAACAATGGCTGACAAAGGGAGGATTCAAAGATCAAAATTCACAAAAGAGAATGCAGATAAGGCACGCGCAGAAGAAAATGGACGAAAAGAAACTATCCTTTACATATTCATAATGGTAACCGCAGGCCAAAGATTCAAAACTGAAGTATATAACATAAAACAAGAATGAAGGAGAGAAAAGCCACTAAAACAAAACCAAGAAAAAAAAATAGAAACACAAGGACAAGGAAGCAATGGAAACACCAAGCAACAAGAAAGCAAAAGATAAAATGCTATAAGACCTCATATTTCAATAATCATCATAATGTAAATAGACAAAACTCATCAATAAAAAGGCACAGAGTTTCAGAATGAATCAAAAACAAAACCCAACCTAATGCTACCTCAAGGAGACACATCTCAGCTCCAAAGACAAATATAGACTCAAAGTGAAAGGGTGGAAAATGATATTTCAAGCAAATGGCATTTGGAGAAAAGCAGGAGTAGCAATACTAATATGAGATGAAATAGACTTAAAAATAAAAAAGGTAAAGAAAGACACTGAGGGACACTTCATAATGATAAGGGGAATCATGCACAAGTAGACATAACACATTAATGTCTATGCTCCCAATCATGGAGCCCTGAAATATGTAAAGAAATTACTAGTAGAACTAAATGGAGAAACAGACCAAAACACTATCATACTAGGAGACGTAAATATCCCACTGTCAGATATGGACAGATCATCAAAAGAGAAAATTAATAAGGAAATGACATCCTTAATGATACCTTAGATCAACTGGATATAATTGACATTTACAGAGCCTTCCATCCCAAAACAGTTGCTTATATATTCTTCTCTAGTGCACATAGAACATTCTCAAGAATCAACCACACACTGCTAGAAACAATAAGCAAATACAGTAAAGTTTCTGGTTACAAAATCAAAGTTCAAAAATCTATAGCATTCCTATACTCTAACAACGAAGTGTCAGAAAAAGAAGTGGAAAAAATAATTCTTTCTGCAATTGCAACAAAAAGAATAAATTACCTAGGATAAATTTAATGAAACATCTGAAAGACCTATATAATAAAAATTACAAGACCCTATTAAAAGAAATCAAAGCAGATACAAAGAAATGGAAAGATATTCCATGTTCTTAGATTGGAAGAATCAACATAGTTAAAATGACCATTTACCTAAAGCATTATACAGATTTAATGCAATCACCATCAAAATCCCATTTGCATTTTTTAAAGAAATAGAACAAAAAATGGTCAGATTTGTATGGAAGCACAAAAGACACTGAATTGCTAAAGCCATCATGAGAAAAAAAGAACAAGACTGGAGGGATCATTCTGCCTGACTTCAAATTATATTACAAAGAGACAGTAATCAAAACGGCACACTATTGGCAGCAAAACAGACACACGAATCAGTGAGAAAGAATCAAGAATCCAGAAGTAAACCCATATTTATATGGGAAAATAATTTTCGACAAAAAAGCCAAAATCATACAGTGGAGAAAGGAAAGCCTCTTCAATAAATGGTGCTGGGAATACTGGAAAGCCACCTGGAAAAGAAGGAAACTACAATGTTGTCTATCACAACATACCAAAATTAACTCAGCATGGATTAAGGATCTGAAAATAAGACCTGAAACAATAAAACGCATTGAAGAAAACATAGCAACTAAACTCAAGTACCTTGGACTTAAAGAGGATTTTATGAATTTGACCTCAAAAGGAAGGGATGTAAAAGCTAAAATAAATGAATGGGACTACATCAAACTAAAAAGCTTCTCTTCAGCAAAAGAAACCATCAACAAGGTAAAGAGACAATCATCAGAATGGGAAAATATATTTGCAAGCAACACGTCCAATAAGGACTTAATATCCAAAATATACAGAGAATTCATACGATTCAATAACAACAACAACAAAAATGATCTAATCAAAAAATGGACAGAGGAGCATGAACAGACAGTTCTCCCTAGAGGACATACAAATAACCAACAAACACATGAAAAAATGCTCAATATTGCTAGCTATTAGAGAAATGCAAATCAAAACCATAATGAGATACCATTTCACACCTGTTAGAATGTCTATAATCAACAAGACAAGTAATAAGAAATGTAGGAGAGGATGTGGAGAAAAAGGAACCCTCATACACTGCTGGTCGGACTGAAAATTGGTACTACCACTATGGAAAACAATATGGAGGTTCCTCAAAAAACAAAGAATTGATCTACCATATGATCCAGCAATCCTTCTACTGAGTATGTACCCCAAAGACTTAAAAAGTCTTATCCATAAAGATGTTTGCACACCAATGTTCATAGCAGCATTTTTCACAGAGCCCAGGACATGGAAGCAACCAAAGTATTCTACGATAGATGATTGGCTAAAGAAGCTGTGGTACATATAAACAATGGAACATTACTCAACCATAAGAAGAGATGAAATACAATTATTTGTGACAACATGGATGGAACTTGAGATAATCATGCTAAGCGAAATAAGCCAGACAGAAAAAGTTGAAAATCACACGATATCACTTATATATGGGATATAAACCTAAAAGGAACAGAGCAACAAGATGAGCAAACGGAGACTCATGAACATGGACTATAGATTTGTGGTTACCAGAGGTTAGGGGATGGGGGAGGAGGAGGGAGGTAGATGGGGAAAAGAGGGTCAAATATAGGGTGGTAGAGAGAGAGTGAAGTGAGTAAATGGGATCAAATATATGGTAGCTGAGGAAACGAGACTTTGGGTGGTAAACACACAATGAAATATACAGATGTTAAATTATGAAGTACAGCTAAAAATTATATAACTGTATTAACCAATGTTACCCCAATAAACTTAATTTAAAAAAATTAATTAAAAATAAAATAAAATAATCCTCAAAAAAAATCAACGTATATAAGAGGGTTGACATCATACCCACCATATTCTCTGATCATAATGCTTTGAAACTAGAGTTCGACTGTAAAAATAAAGCAAGAAGAATCACAAATACATAGAGAATAAACAACATGTTACTGAAGAATGAGTGGGTCAGAAAAGAAATAAGAAGAGAGTTCAAGAGATACATAGAAATGAATGATAATGATAGTACAACATATCAAAACTTTTGGGACATGGCAAAAGGGGTCATAAGTAGAAAGTTCATATCATTACAGGCCTACCTCCAAATACAAGAACCCGCCCAAATAAACAACTTAACACTTCATCTTAAAAAAATTGAAAAGGAAGAACAAATGAATCCTAAAGTCAGCAGAAGGAAATAAATCATCAAAATTAGAGCAGAAATAAATGAAATTGAAAACAAAAAAGCAATAGAAAAATTAAATGAAACAATGTGCTTGCTCTTTAAGAAGGTTAATAAAATTAACAAACACTCAACTAGGCTCACTAAAGAAAAAAGAGAAAGGACACAAATAAACAAAATCAAGGATGAAAGAGAAGAAATTATGACAGACACCACAGAAATACAAAGGATCATACAAGAATACTATGAAAAAGTACATAACACCAAATTTAATAACCTAGAAAATACGGACAAATACTTATAAAGATACAACCTTCCTAGACTGAATGAAGAACTGGAAAATCTAAATAGACCAATCAGCAGTATGGAAAGTGAAACAATCATCAAAATCCTACCAAAGAGTAAAAGTCTAGGACCAGATGTCTTCACCAGTGAATTCTATCACACATTCAAAGAAGATTTAATACCTATTCTCCTCAAACTCTTCTAAAAAATCGAAGAGGAGGCAATACTTCCTAAATCATTTTATGAGGCCAATATTAACCTGATACCAAAACTTGTAAAAATAACAATACCACACAATACCACACACACACACACACACACACACAATACCAAAGAGAATTACAGACCAATATCTCTCATGAACACAGATGCAAAAATCCTAAATAAGATACTAGTGAACCAAATCCAGTAACGTATTAAAAAGATTATTAACTATAATCTAGTGGGCTGCATCCCAGGAGGACAGGGATGGTTCAAGATATGCAAATCAATCAATGTGATATACTGCATAAACAAATTAAAATATAAGAATCATATAATCATATCAATAGATGCAGAAAAAGCCTTCGACAAGATACAGCATCCATTAATGATCAAAACACTTAACAAGATTGGTATAGAAGGAAAGGACCTTAACAAAATAAAAGTCATACATGACAAACCCTCAACCAGCATTATACTTAATGGTGAAAAACTAAAGCCTTCTCTCTAAGATTAGGAACAAGACAAGGCTGTCCCCTATCGCCACTGTTATTCAATACAACATTGGAGGTCCTAGCAAGTGCAATCAGGCAAGAGAAAGATATAAATGGCATCCAAATAGGAAATGAATTCAAACTGTCACTATTTGCGGATGACATGAATCTCTATATAGAGAACTCTAAAGACACCGCGAAAACACTACTAGAAACAATAAGCAAATACAGTAAATTCTGGATACAAAATCAATGTCCAAAATTCCATAGCGTTCCTATACTCTAATAATGAAGTGTCAGAAAAAGAAGGAGAAAAAATAATTCCTTTTGAAATTGCAACAAAAGGAATAAATACCTAGGAATACATTTAAAGAAACATGTGAAGGACCTATATAATTAAAATTATAAGACCCTATTAAAAGAAATCAAAGCAGGTACAAAGAAATGGAAAGATATTCCGTGTTCTCGGATTGGAAGAATCAACATAGTTAAAATGACCATTTACCTAAAGCATTATACAGATTCAGTGCAATCTCCATCAAAATCCCATTGGCATTTTTTAAAGAAATAGAACAAAAATCTTCAGATTCTTATGGAAGCACAAAAGACGCCGAATTGCCAAAGCTATCCTGAGAAAAAAAGAACAAGGCTGGAGACATCATTCTGCCCCACTTCAAATTACACTACAAAGTGACAGTAATCAAAATGTCATGGTATTGGGAGCAAAACAGACACACGAATCAGTGGGAAAGAATCAAAAATCCAGAAGTAAACCCATATTTATATGGGAAAATAATTTTTGACAAAAAAAGCCAAAATCATACAGTGGAGAAAAGAAAGTCTCTTCAATAAATGGTGCTGGAAAAACTGGAAAGCCACCTACAAAAGAAGGAACCTAGAATGTTGTTTATCAACACACACCAAAGTCAACTAAAAATGGATTAAGGACCTGAATATAAGACCTGAAACAATAAAATGCATAGAAGAAAACATAGCAACGAAACTCAAGGACCTTGGACTTAAAGAGGATTTTATGAATTTGACCTCAAAGATAAGGGAGTAAAAGCAAAAATATATGAATGAGACTACATCTAACTAAAAAGCTTCTGCTCAGCAATAGAAATCATTAACAAGGTAAACAAGCAACCATCAGAATGGGAAAATATATTACCAAGCAACACCTCAGATAAGGGGCTAATATCCAAAATATACAAAGAACTCATATAGTTCAATAACAACAACAACAACTACAACAACAACAAAAATTGAACAATCCAATCCAAAAATGGACAGAGGACCTAAACAGACACTTCTCCCTAGAGGATATACAAATGGTCAACAAATATATGAGAAGATGCTCAACTTTGCTAGATATTAGGGAAATGCAAATCAAAACCGCAATGATACCATCTCACACCTGTTAGAATAGCTATACTCAGCAGGACAAGTACTAACAAATGTTGAAGAGGATGCAGAGAAAAAGGAACCCTCATACACTGCTGGTCGGACTGCAAATTGGTACAGTCACTATGGAAAACTGTATGGAGGTTCCACACAACAAATAAGACTTGATATACCATATGATCTAGCAATCCTTCTACTGGGTATTTATCCCACAGACTTGAAAACTCATATCCGAAAAGACATTTACACACCGATGTTCATAGCAGCATTATTCACAGTGGTCAGGACATGGAAGCAACCGAAGCATCCTACAATAGATGATTTGATAAAGAAGCTGTGGTACATATGTACAATGGAATATTACTCAGCCATAAGAAGAGATGAAATACTGCCATTTGCGACAACATGGATGGACATCGAGATAATCATGTTAAGTGAAATAAGACAGACAGAAAAAGTTAAAAATCACATGTTGTCACTTATATGTGGGATGTAAATCTAAAAGCAAGAAATGAACAGGACAAACAAACAAAGACTCATGGACGTTGACAATAGACTTGTGGTTACCAGAGTATAGGTGGGAGAGTGAGGGGAGAGGTAGATGGAGTATAAGGGGTCAAATATGTGATTACAGAAAGAAATCTAACTGTGGGAGGTGAACACACATTGTAAATATATCTATGCCTTACTGTTAAAATGTACAGCTGAAACTTATTAGATTTCATTAACCAATGTCACTAAATAAATAAATAAATAAATAAATAAATAGAAATGAAAATTTTACAGCAGTGAAAACAAAAGTTTAAAAGTAAAATAAAACATGTAATTCAGTCATATTTTCTATTCTATTTCTTTTTTAAATGCTAGCTGTAAACTTCTGTATTTTTCAACCAACTGATAAATCATAACCCACACCTCAAAAGCACTAGACTAGAAGGTTTATAAAAGCCCTTCCAACTAGTTTTAAAATTCTGTGATTCCACTTTTATAGCTTTCTTCTTTAGCCAAAATTGAACTTTATATTGAGAGAACAATCTACATTGGGAAATATAGGGCTTGGACTTGGAAGTTTGTGGTGTTCAGTTAGACTCAGTTTGGAGAAAATGAAATGATCCACTGGGCTAACTTCCTCTAGTGCTGTCAGATTAGTAATAACACCAGTAATTTACACTAACTAGGGCTTAAGGTACCCAGCTTCAAACTTTAGTCTGCTGTCATACTTTCTTAAGGAATTAGAGAAAAATGACTGACAGCTAAAGCTATTCTTCGAATTAGAGAATGAGGAAACAAAACAAAAGGATGTTGAAGATAAACTAGAGCAGTATTTCTAAAACCAAATAGAAAGCATACTAGTAAAATGTCTAAAGTCTGTGCGCTTGATTTGAGGAATGAGAAAGTAGGAAGAGCTGAGTAGACTAGAAATAATAGTCCCAGAGAAGATGATGAGAGATGGAGGAAGAGAGAGTCAGGAGTTAGTTGAGAATAATGATCTCTGATTCTCTTATTTGGTGAATGGAAAGCCCAAAAGGGGTAAGTAACTTGCCTAAGGTCATGAACTCTTTGATGACAAACCCTGAATGAGAACACATATCTAGTTATTGCTTTTTATTTAATAAAAGTAAATAAATGGTTAATAATAATGCATGATCATGTTTGAAAATCTGGGAAATCCAAATATATGAAAAAAAAATACCCATAGTGTCATCATTCACAGATAATCAATAGTAAATTTTGGTGGATTTCCATACTTTTTGTTATTATGTATTTTGAGAATGGCCAAGATCATATTATATATTGCATTTTTGTATCCAGTGTTAACCCAATATAATGAATCTTTTACCATTTTATTCACTGAAACATTATTTTAATAGCTGCTAAATAGATCTAAAACCAATTAAATATATGTTATTCTCAATTTCTTACTAATAGAAATAACTATGATGAATATCATTGGACATAAAGGTTTTTTCTTGATATTTTATTGCAAAAATTTAAAACTAAAGATAAGTTGAAAGAACTGTAATTACACACCCAATACCCACTTCTTAGATGCTATAATTAACATTTTGTTATATTTGATTTATCGCATAGCTATTTCCTATCCATCTCTCTATCCATCAAGCCATATTTTTGATTCATTACAAAGCAAGTTGCAGACAGTATATTTTACCTTTTAATATTTAAGCATGCATAGTATTTAATCATGCATATTATTAATAGAGTTCTATTTAGTTAAGATTCTCTCTATGTAAAATTTACATAGTTAAATGCATAACACTTATGTCATTTGATGAATTTTTATATATGCATATACCTTGTGTCACCCCAATCCATATAAAGGTACAAAACATTACCATCACTCCAGAGAGTTTCTACATACAACCAGTCCCCATCTCTATCTTCATCCCCACAGAAGGAACTACTGTTTTGAATTTTTTTACCAGAGATTTGTTTTGCCGATTATAGAAATTCATCAAATAGAATCAAGCAGTATATTAGATTTCCATCACTTAGCATAATGTTTTGAGATTTGTCCATGTTGTTACATGTATAAATAGTTTATTCCTTTTTATTGATGAGTAGAATGCCATTGTATAAATATTACATAGTTTATTTAGCCATTTCTCTTCTGATAGATCCATGGGCTGTCTCCATTTTGGGAATATTATGAATAAAACTGCTATGAACATTCTACCAATAGTATCTTGTGGACATATGTTTTCATTTCACTTGGCAAAATATTGAGGAGTAAGATATATACGTCACGGGACAGGTGTATGGTTAATTTTATTTAAAAATAAAAAAAAAAAACTACCAGAAATATTTTCAAAGTGGTATGCCATTTTATAGTACTGCTAATAATGGAGGAGGTTTAGTTAATCCACATCCCCACCAACAGTTGATGTTGTCAGTCTTAATTTTAGTCATTCTGATGGATGTGTAGTAATACCTAAATATGGTGGTAATTTCCATTTCTCTGAAGAGAATATTTTCATGTGTTTCTTGGCCATTTGCTGTGTTCTTTTGTGAAGTATCTATTTAAATATTGTGCCATTAAAGAATTGGGTCGTCTATTATTGAACTGTAAGAGTTCTTCATATATTCTGAATATAGGTTTCTTGGGAATATTTTCTCCCAGTCTTACCTATTCATTAAGTTAATGATGCCTTTTGATTAGCAGAAGATTTTAGTTTGGTGAAATTAAATTTACTAATTTTCTTCTTTTATGGTCATTGCTTCTATGTTTTTTAAATGAATTTCTCATCTATTATATATTTTCTTTTTTAGCATTTTATTTTATTATTTAGTTTTAAGCATACGGTACATTGGTTAAACATTTATATATGAAACGATGCTCTCAATTACTCTATCACCCAACTGGCTCTACACATAGCCATTACATTACTGCTGACTGCATTCCTTATGCCGTACTCCCCATCCCCATGACCATCCCTCATCTACTAATTTGTACTTCTTTAGCTCTTCACTCCTTTCTTCCAGCACCCCTACACCCCTCCCCTCTGGAGTTCACCAGATTGTCCTCTGTATTTATGAGTCTATTTTTTATTGTTTGATCTTTTTTTGTTCCTTCAATTCCACATAAAATTAAAATCATACGGTATTTGTCTTTCTTTGGCTGATTTACTTTGCTCAGTATAATAACCTCTAGATCCATCCATGTTGGTGAAAATGGTAGGTTTTTATTTTTTATGACTGAGTAATATTCCATTGTGTGTGTGTGTGTGTGTGTGTGTGTGTACACACACATGAACCATATAAATGAGCCATAACTTCTTTATCCAGTTGTCTGTTGGTGGGCATCTAGGTTGCTTCCATATCTTGGCTATTGTAAATAGTGCTGCCATGAACATATGGGTGCCTTTATAAATTATTGTTTTGGTTTTCTTTCAATAAATACCCAGAAGTGTAATTGCTGAGTCAAAAGATAGATCCATTTAAAATTTTTCGAGAAATCTCCAAACTCTACCATAGTGGCTGTACTATTTTGCTTCTCTGTTTTAAGAAATTTTTACCTATGTTCTAGCTACCAAGAAATTCTGTTTTCTCCTAGAAGTGTTATAGTTATAGCTTTTGTTCATACTTCATATTGAATTGGTTTTGTGTATGTTGTTAAGTTGAGATCCAGTTTCATTTTTTCCCCTATGAGTATAGAGTAGTTACATCATTTGTTAAAAAGCTATCCTTCACCCATTGAATTATTTTGACATCTTTGTTGAAAATCAAAAGACTATATTAAATGTGGACATATTGCTGGGCTATCCAATTTCTGCTATTGGTTTGTTGGTCTATCATTATGCCAGTACCACACTGCCTTAACTATGGTAGTTTAATGATAAGTCTTGAAATATATCAGTGTGAACTTTCCCATTTTAGTCTATTTTTTCAAAGTTGTTTTGGCTATTACAGGTTATTTACAAATATAATATTTAGAACCACCTTATGAATTTTAACCATAAAAAGCCTGAGATCATAATTATTTTTACTTCTTAGAATTTATAGGTCAACATAGGGAAAACTGATATTTCAACAATATTGAGTCTTAGATTCATGAATATGTAATGTCTCTCCTGTCAATTATATCTTCTTTGATTTTACTCAATAGTACTCACTGCGCAAAACATACTAATTTTACTCAGCAGCATTTTGTAGTTTTTAGTATAAAATATAAAAGATTTAAAAATTTTTTCTAGTTATTTTTGTTTGTTTTGAGGCTATTGTAATATCACATGTTTTTTATCCATTCATCTATCAATGGACACCTAGGTTGTTTCCATATCTTAACTATTGTAAACAATGCTGCAATAAATACATATATTATACAATAAATGCATATATTATTTCGAGTTAGTGTTTTCCTTTTCTTCACATAAATGTCCAGAAATGGAATTGCTCAATCATATGGTAGTTTTGATTTTTTTGAGCAACCTATATACTGTTTTCCATAGTGGCTGTACCAGTTTGCACTTCCACCAACAATGTGTGATGGTTTCTACTTCTCTACATCCTCACCAACACTTGGTATTTGTTAACATTAAGAATAGCTATTCTGACAGATGTGAGATGAAATCTTGCTGTGGTTTCGAATTACATTTCCTTAATTATATTGAACATCTTTTCATGTGTCTGTGGACCATCTGTATATCTTCTTGGAAAAATGTCTAATAAGATCATCTGCTCATTTTTTATTTGAGTTGTCTGTTGTTGTTATTGTTGTTGTTGAGTTATATAAACTCTTGATATAGTTTGGACATTAACCCCTTATTAGATTATCATTTGCAAATATCTTCTCTCATTCGGTTGGTTGCTTTTTAATTTTCTTGATGATCTCCTTTTCTGTGCAGAAGCTCTTTAGTTTGTTGTAGTCCCATTTGTTTACTTTTTGTTTTGTTTTCCTTACCTTTGGGGTCAAATACACAAAAACTTTATTAAGAATAATGTCTCCGAGCCTAGTGCTTATGTTTTCTTCAATGTATTTTATGCTTTCTGGTCTTACTTTCAAGTCTTTAATCTACTTTGTATTCATTTTTTTGTTTGGTGTAAGATAATGGACTTGTTTCGTTCTTTTGCATATAGCTGTCCAGTTTTCTCAACATCATTTATTGCAGAGACCTTCCTTTCTCCATTGTACATTCTTGCCTACTTTGTCATGTATTAGTTGTCCATATATGTATGGGTTTATTTCTGGGCTCTCAATACAATTCCATTGGTCTGTCTGTTTTTCTACCAATACCATAAAGTTTTGCTTTGTATATCTTTGAGGGATAGCTTGAAATTAGGTAGTGCAATACTTGTGGCTTTGCTCTTTTTTTTCTCAGAATAATTTTGTCCTTTCAGGGTCTTTTGTAGTTCCATACAAATTTTGGGATTTCTTATTCTATTTCTGTAAAAAATGGCATTGGGATTTAGATAGAGGTTGTGTTGAATCTGTATTGTGCTTTGGGTAATAACAATGAGAATTCTTTCAATCCATGAGCATGGATTTTCTTTCCATTCCCTTCATGTCTTCATCAATTCTCATTCAACAATGTCTTACAATTTTCAGTTCACATTTTTTTTTCACCTCCTTGGTTAAATTTATTCCTAGGTATTTTATTCTTATTGTAATTGTAAATGAGATTATTTCTTCATTTTTCTTTTTGATAGCTTGTTTTTAGTGTATAGAAATGCAATAGATTTTTGTACATTGATTTTATATCTTGCAACTTTATTGTATTCATTTATTATTTCTAATAGTGCTTTGATGGGATCTTTAGTGTTTTCAATATATAAAAGTATGTCATCCATAAATATTGATGACATACTTCTTCCTTTTCTTTTGGATTTTTTAAATTACTTTTTCTTGCCTAATTGCTATGGCTAAGACTTCTAATACTATGTTGAAAAATTTGTAGTGAGCATGGGCATTCTTGTTTTGTTCCTGATCTTAGAGGAAAAGCTTTTAGTTTTTCATCATTAAGTATGATGTTAGCTGTGTGTTTGTCATATATTGGCTTTTATTATGTTGAAATACTTTCTTTCTGTACACATTTTATTGAGCATTTTTATTATAAATAAATGTTGGCTTTTGTAGTATGCTTTCTCTGTGTCTATTGAGATGATCATATGATTTTCTTCAACCACTTAGTTAATGTGGTGTAACATGTTGATTGATTTGTAGATGTTGAATCATTCTTGCATCATTGGAATAAATCCCACTTGATTATAGTGCATAATCCTTTTAATGTATTGTAGAATTCAGTTTGCTAATATCTTATTGAGGATTTTGCATATAGGTTCATCAGAGACATTGTCTTGTAAT